>NC_139698.1:20454328-20741828 GCF_964188405.1 Protomyctophum parallelum | reverse complement strand
GCCGTTCTGGAACTTTGGGGCAGAGGTTCATCGTTGACATCCAGAGTGTGTGTGTGCAAAGTTTGGCATCGACCGGGTTAACGGTGCTGGAGATTAGCCGTTAACGGACACACACACACACACACACACACACGGAAGGCAAAACATACTCTGTCCCCATGCCTTCGGCCTGGTGGAGACAATGACCAGTGGCAGGCACGTCACCACCATTCACTGAGAGTATGTCGCAACACCCCCACTCACAGATAGGTGATTTCAATCTGTTTGTTTTTTTCCCCCACTTGGACGTCAGCCACAACTCTGTTTACAATTTACAATTTACAATTTAGGCATTTAGCAGACGCTCTTAATCCAGAGCGACTTACATTTAGGCAAGAACAAAAGCATGGGAATACATCACATAAAAGCATTTATCATGAAACATGCGTAAGATAAGAAGGTAACAGTGGAATGTCTATATGATGAAACTATACATACACTATACATAATAAACTATACATATTCACTACTATGCTATACATATGTACTATGGCGTGCTATGACTATATACAATACAATTATAGTGCTGTCTACATAACATGCTATAAGTCTGTGTCAAATGCTATCTAAGCCAACAGAAATGCTATGTAAGGGGTTAGGGTAAGTGCTATGGGCCATGATGGAGTCTGAAGAGGTGGGTTTTCAGGCTACGGCGGAAGATTGGGAGTGATGCTGCAGTTCTGACTGCAATGGGAAGTGCATTCCACAGTTTTGGAGCCAGAAGGGAGAAGAGTTTGGGACGTGTGGAGCGTTGTCCCGGCGTTTTTAGTGAGGGTACTTCCAGTTTCCCTGCGTTGGCTGATCTGAGTGCGCGGGAGGGTTTGTAGGGTTCAATCATACTTGTAAGATATGGGGGAGCCATACCTTTGGTTGCTTTGAATGCCAGCATCAGAGTTTTGTATTCTGTGCGGGCAGCGACCGGGAGCCAGTGGAGGGAGCGGAGCAGGGGGGAGACATGTGAGAATTTTGGCTGGTTGAAGACCAAGCGAGCTGCTGCATTTTGGATCAGCTGGAGAGGCTTAAGTGCACATGCTGGTAGGCCAGTAAGGAGGGAGTTACAATAGTCGAGTTTTGACAAGACTGTTTCCCCTATATGAAAGCTTATTGGCCCATTTAAGATTGATTGAACGGCGACTGTCACTGTGACATTTTTGCCTAGCCAAAGCATGCCTACCTGGGTATTTTGGCCGGGAATAGACTAAAAATAGAACAAAAAAAGAATTAAAACACCAAATTCGGCACGCGGGAAACGTCGCCTCCCCACGCTCATCCCCTCCCACCTTCAGATACCCTGGCTGTGACACCCCTGACCAGTGGGCATGTTTACAATAGTGCCCTTTTAAAACAATAGCTACACACCAGTTTTAGTGAAAGATTGCACACACTCTGCCATAAGACTAGCCTATATAGAATCGTGAAAACCCACAACCAAGAAACACCTTACACCGACTTCATATCATCTTTCTAGGCCTAAAATATATAGTCACAATTTGGAGACTGACTGGATGAGTAAAAAAAAAAGCAAGTAGTAAATTTAAACCAATATTGCTTTGCTTTAAAATAACTGAACAACAGACTCAAATTGCACAATAGATAGATGTTTATTTGAATTTGGCATTACATTGTATTTGGCATTACATTATGGTGTATTATTTAAATAACACAAAAATAACAACACACTCACTATAAAACAACGATGGCTTTAATTATAATTGTTCTATGGTCTAGTCATCATAAACAACATCATTGTTCGAGACAATGACCTTCCCTGGTAGCATTTTCATAGTAGCAGTAGCGCTGATGAATGGAAAGAGAGTATCAGTGAAAGTGTGTGTGAAGGTGTGTATGTGCGTGTTAGTGTCGGCATCAGAGAATGACAGCTTTCCTCTGTTGCAGTCCAGCTGGACTCTGATCCTACGAGGACTCTGCTCCCACAGGAGATTCGTCGTGGACCCCGGCGAGGCCATCGAGGATGAATCCGAGTTTATTTTCCAGAACCGACCGCCACAGCGTCCTTTCCTCTCAAAACCGTCCGCCAACACACCCATGGACCAGTGCTTGCTGTCTCCCACGTCGACGTCCCAGCTGTGAGTGCCTGAGGTAAAGCCCTCGGAGCCCAGGACGATGTGCAAGTTCTCAAACCTCTCAGGGTTGTCAGGAACCGGAAGCCACTGTCTTCCGATGTTCACGCAGGTCAGATCGGCAGAGAGGACGTGTCCTGGTTTGGCAGTGTTGGGGTCCAGAATGACGGGACTGTAGGAGACAATGTCCTTCATCTTGTCCCACACTTTGAAGGCCAGGTTGCCCAGGTGTTTGGCCTCGTCTATCAGTGCTCCCGAGACCAGCTGTGGGTCCTGCAGTGTGAACTGGACTATTTCCATTGTGATCTTGTAGTTCTGCAGGAATGCGCTGTGTTCGGCTCTCAGCTCCTCCTCCATGGCTGTGATTGTGTATGCAAGGGTTGATATGTCTCTGTTCAGACCCTCAATCTTCTCCTTCACCATCTGACTCTTCTGCTCCTCTTCCTCTCTCAGTGCAGTGATTCTAGCCTCCTCTTCCAATCGTAGAAACTGATGCAGCTTTCTAAACTGTCCCTCAATCCTGCTCTTTGTGTACTGGGCCTGCCCCTTAAGGTATTGTGCCGTCTGCGCATATTGACTCCTAACATCATTAAATACCTTCATTTTCTTCTGTAAACGTGTCAGTGATTTCTGGACTTGCTCCTTGTAGTTCACTGCAACTTCATCGATGGGTTTGAAACTGTGGTTGGTGTGTTTCTCTGAATGAAGACACACAACACACACTGGCTGTTGACATTCCAGGCAGCAGAGCTTGAGACTCTCAGCGTGCACATTGCAGAGAACCTCAGACCCTGGTGAAGTTCTCCGACGCTTTGAAGCTCTCTGACGTCTCTCCTGTACGAAGGCCTCACACAAGTTCCTCAAAGCCCGGTTACAGGGTGGATGATCCAGCGAAGAGATTTCCTTGCAAACTGGACATTCCCTGGTTTGCTTCGCTCTCCACCACGTGTGCAGACAGCCCTTGCAGAAGCTGTGGCTGCATAACAGGACAACGGGATCTTCAAAGATGTCACGACACACAGGACAGGAAAAATCCTCTTCTGAAAGAGACAACTGGGAAGCCATTACGTCTCTCAGTGAAACTATAACCCTGATCGAGAGGAAATCTGACAGTCCGTGGCGGTAACACTCCCTTCTCCTGATAGAATGTTCCCTGAAGTTGACTTTCAGTTAATCCAGGTTCTTGTTCAAGTCAGCAGGCAGCAGTCTTGGTCTGTATTCCCTCCTGTATAGCAGCAGTGGATAGAAATGCAGTCCTCTCTCACATGTGTGTTTGGTCTGAACTGAAGGTGAATCTTTTATTGTCTCAGATGAGTCTGGGTAAGGGGCATGCAGAGCTTTGACATGCAAATCTCTCTCTCTCACACACACACACACACATGCGATTGCGTCTAGGCGTGTCAACACTCTAACAGCCATTAATTAAATCACCTTAAGTATCACGCCTGGGCGTACCTGTGTGTGTCTATTTCAGTATCAATAATGAAAGTATCCATGGTATCAATACTGGTATACAGATACTAAAGCAACATATTGGAAACAATATGGTTAATTTGGTTAATTATACCACCTTAGCCACACCTAAACTGCTCATTTAAAAAAAACACAACTTAAAAGTTAAAGTGAAAATTGTAATTACAATGTAAGTTTTGCGACTTAAACCACATACAATACTATAGCCTACTACACAGTATGCTATTTTATATATACAGTATATTTGGCATAATGTATTGTATGGTATGTTATTTTGGACGCATTCCTGAATTTAGTATATGTATTTCACATATTGTATTGCAGCTCCTAAGCTTTCGGACATTCAAAAAATAATTTGGCATGCTAAATAGTTCATGTTAGTATGTGATTTTGGATGCAGCCATGCTCTTCTTGCATAATATACAAAACTATTAAATAGTTTGAATGTAAAAACATGCCAACTAGTTGATACGCTGATATATTATATTGAGAATTGAACCTGTTTAAGCAAGTTTAATTTGAACGTTTTCAGCCTACATGAATTGACATTTCTGCCATCATTCCTATTCTAACAATTTCATTGAATCAGACATTTTAAACGATAGGTGCTCAAAATGAATTAAGAAATGCAAAACAAACAAGGCATTCCTTTGAGAATGCTTGCAACCGTTACATTTATAACATTATATCATTTATAATTATATAATATTCTGTGACCGCTTGCAGTCTCCAATGCTGATTGATTGATTGAACATTGTATTCACAATCAATCAAACTCAACATACATTATAATTGACGACTGGAAAATCCAACACTGTATAACTCCTTTTCAGACTCATGGATTTGTATGTCTCTAAATGTTTTGATTATTGAATAAGGGACCCTCTTGTAAACAAGTGTAATGCTTTATTGGGTCGTCCACTTCAGGGTGAAGCATACGACCGATATCACATACTTCCATGAGGGACAGGGATGACCCTGCCGCCCATAACTTAATGTGTAATAGCAGAGCTTTATTTATCTGTTATTGCAGTGCAGTACTGCCACCATTTGGTGGCCAGTCATACTAGTGCAGTGATGTGTGCTGGCCTCAACTCAAAGTGGACCTATCAAGCTACAGTATGCTGCCTCGATCCACTTTGCCGGTAGCCTCGGTCCAAGCCTTACTCATCTTCTGCGAAGAGAAGATATATTGTGCCCAGGGTGCACAATATATTGTGCCCTTGGTCACTTTTCATTCAGAATAAATACTTCAGAATAAAATAATTTGTCAGTAATGTTTACATCGGAAATGGTCTTTCCGAATGAGTGTTTACATGAGTCCATTTTCAAGTAAATGTAATTCTATTTATCACTGGTGTAATTTCTCAATTCACTCTGCGGTTGTTTTGTTTTTGTCCCCTGTGCAATGTTGTATTGTTCTCGTATTGCATTGTATTGTACTGTATGTGTCTTTGGATGTTTAGTTTTACTACCATTTTTAGGTCACATTCCCACCTAATACTTCGGTAGACTCGATGGGAAATAGCGAATGGGCGGAGAAAATGGGATTCTTGCATATTTAATTTGCTGCGGTTTGCCTTCACACTGTCATCCGCAGCAATTGGAAACGCAGCAGGGGGGACCTTTATCAATGTGTTCCATTCATAAACTAGCCTACACAGTGAAATGTATGGTGATAAAAATTATACTCATAAAGTGCATGTGTCGTACCCCCCACCCCCCCTCTCTCTCTCTCTCTGCACGCAGCCACGCACTGTTCTTTTGGGCATGGAAGCCCAGCGCTGAGCGCACTGATATAACAGACAGCAGCACAAAGTTTATCGAGATGAAAGTCCCTACTCCCCAGTCCCCACACAATGACAGCACTCCATGTTTACGGCACGCACAGACAGACAGAATATTCTGTAGGCTATAATACACTGCAGTGTTTTTATGCGTTTCCTTAAGCAATTGATTAATGTACTCGTCCTCATTTCGACCAGGGCTTCAGTCTCCTCATTCGACCACGTCTATCCACGGTAACGGGACATCTTTGCGCTGCGTGAAATATGCCTTCTCCGTCTCCAACTGTGTTCAGCTCCTCACCCGCCACATTGTTTGCTTCATTTCCTTTATTTACTGCGGATTGCACCGAATCGTAATCAAGTGCGATTGGAAGCGAAACGAAACCCCCGTTTTTGCTCGGAGTAGAATGCGGTTCTTTGATACGCATTAGGATTCGAATGAGCCTTCACACCTGCCAAACTAAGTGCACTTTCTGACAATGCGCAGCAGGATTCATTTTAATCACAGCAAAGCTTTCTGGTGTGAACGTCACCTAAGAGCCTGCTCAGGGACTACAGATGTAAATTAGCTTACCCCGGTGAGATGTCTTCACTTTGGGGGGTGAGCCGTCACTTTGGGGGGTGAGTTGTTTCGGCTTGAGAGTTGAGTGATTGTTAATTGTTAATGTTCCTTAATATGAATCAGGGGTGTCAAACTGGTGATCCGCGGCCCAGGGAGAGGTCCAATGCGGCCCTCGAGATGATTTTCAAAAAGGAAACATCGCAGCTACTCCCCCTCCCCCACCTACCCCGCTAATGGCCCTGCTGTAGACAGCTTTGTCTCTGCCCAGGTGCAGAATGTTGTCACGGATGGGCTCGTTAACAGTCTATTCAACTACTACTAGTTGAGTTGTTGTGGATTACTCTCCTCACACTCTGATACAGCAGGACATGGAGAGGCTAACCATAGTTGTTACAGCTCAGTAGAGTTTCATTTCCCTTACCAAGTGAGGAATATAGTCTACTTACACACGATAGTCAAAGCAAAGAGATGCTAAGGCCCTTTCTGAAACCAGTCCCTTGACTTGAAGTGCTCTCGGGAGGTTCCCTCGTCAGGAAGTGCCCCTCCAGCTGAATCAAGTTCCCTTGATTAGGGTGCTGGGTATAAAAAACTGTTTGGAAATACACTCGCCCTCCTTGTGCAGAAACAGGAAACAGACACCATTCGTTGCCATGGTTACCATTATGCAATTATGTTACCTGTTATTTTGTTTGTACAGTTATATTGCATTGCATCGTGTATTGTGTGACATTGATTTCATTAATATGGAAAAAGGAAATACAGTTCGTGATGTCATAGGCCTATACATCCATGGTGTTTATAAATCATTGTTAAAAGTAGTTTTGTTTGTGTGGTTTCATTTATAGTTTTTCACAGTGGGGTAAATAAAGAGCCCTTGTGAACATCAGTTGGAGCGTTGCCTATTCTGCATCAGATGAAGATTGTTTAGGAGGAGTTTATTTATCAATTATTTGTAGGTGGCGGTTTCCATGCGGACAGAGAGCAGGGCTGCACAAGGCAATCAAGTCTAGATCGGCACAGACTCGCTCTTGAGGGCTTCATACGCCACTTCCACTCAAGGCTGCTTGGTTTCGGACGACACTTAATATGGCGCAGCCTCGCGTGAACGCGAATATCGAGGGCAAGTGTGTCGGGCGAGTGGTGAGGAGCTGGTTTCAGAAAGGGGGTAAGTGTCAGATTTCATGATGGCTACATGTCAATTTGCCATTTTTGATATTTTTGATAAAATAATGATTTCATTTTTAACTATTTTTGAGTGGTTTATTGGGTCTTTTTTCCACCTCTCATACCAAACGTCTTGTAGCCTACAACTGTAATACAAATAAAGTAAATTTATGTCAATAAACAGTCTAGAAAAAAAAGCCAAGTATCAAGTAGTGCAAGTCAACCCACGTGAGCTGCAACTGGCCGCGGCCCTCATCAAGTCACCTTTCGTGCAATGTGGCCCTTGCCCCAAAATGAGTTTGACATTCAGGAAGATAAGGTTTAAGATCTAGAGATTTTAAATCTCTATCTCTAGATCTTCAACCTTATCTTCCTGAATTACGGAATAGATCCACTGTTCTTTCTCACATGCTAATGTTTACTATGATGAAAGCAGTAGCCATCATCATCGTTGTTGGGGGTGGGGGGTCAATGCTTTGCTATTCAGATGTAATTCAGTCAGTAAGTAGGTAGCCTAAGTATTAGAACTGTGATTGATTGGTCATACATGTTATTTATGTTGAGAATACGAGTGACAATAACACATTTGACATTAACTAAATAAAGTCTATCTGACTGAGGAGCACTGCCCCCCACACACACACAGTCACACACACACACACACACACACAGTCAAACACACACACTCTCTTAGATCATTAGGCCTATATTTGCTGTATGCTATATGTGCGAGTGTAGAGTACAATTCAAACTGTAAGATTGGTTACTGTCACGGACAGAAGTGATTATTTCCTTTTCCATGTCACGGACAGTGCATGATGCTTGCGTTTGGAATGAAGTCTTAATTAGCAACTTTGTACAGCCGTGAGACTCTGCCTTTGAAGCGCAAACATTACCGCCCACGTCCCCCTCAATGCTGCATAGAGAGAGAGAGAGAGAGAGAGAGACGCTCCTTAATCCTTACAACAGTGTTTCACCGGATTTCGCTGTTAAATACATAAATAACGCACGTCTGTAGGAACCGATAGTTAGAACCGAAATGTAATTATTGTAATGGATACCCGGTACCCAAAGTACAGACAACTCACACCACCATGTAAGGAAGTGAAGACAACTCACCGGGGTGAGTTGTCCAGTATTCCATTATAACCCTGGGTTACAATAGACACCTAGCCATAGGGATGAAGAAGCAGGTGAAACTACATGGCGATTAAAGTCATGTGTTGCGGGTGTGTAGTTAGTTTGTCAGACTTGTCATGGACAAGACTGGAAAAACGACGTTTTGCCGCCATCTAGTGTTCACCAGCAGACACTGCATGTGTCTGAAGATGATTTATTATGGGTGCTGCAAATGAATACTGGACAACTCACCCCTCTAGGGCGAGTTGGTGCTTCTCAAACCTTTTCATGTCAAGGACCCCCATCTGAACATATGTTGTACCAGGGACCCCCATCTGAACACTATGTTGTACCAGGGACCCCCATCTTAACATAATGTTGTACCAGTGACCCCATCTGAACACTATGTTGTACCAGGGACCCCCATCTGAACATAATCCAGGGACCCCCATCAGAACACTATGTTGTACCAGGGACCCCCATCTGAACACCATGTTGTACCAGGGACCCCCATCTTAACACCATGTTGTACCAGGGACCCCCATCTGAACACTATGTTGTACCAGGAACCCCCATCTGAACATATGTTGTACCAGGGACCCCCCCATCTGATCATATGTTGTACCAGGGACCCCCAGAAGAGAAGATGTATTTTAAGAAATTAAGAAAGTTTCGTCATTGATTGATATCTTGTATTGATCATCAAACAAAACATAATGTCACAAGTTACATACACATCTGACCCACCATAATCAAAAGGATAAAAAAAAAAAAAAGAAGAAGCTTACAGCTTGTTTCCATTGCGGTCCTTGGTATGATGTGTGTGTGTGTATGATGTCATGTAGTGTGGCGCTGTTAGTGTGTGTTAAAGTGCCTATAATCCCATTTGTGAAATCAACTTGAAATCAAATTTTCTTTTTTCCCATGCCGTTGGTTGTTTTGTATGCATTTCTTTCACTGTGTCGTAAATGCGGCATTCGTGCGTCTAGGAAAGGGCAGTTGTTTTACAGACGGGGGGTAAAAAGGGGACAGGGAGTGGGACATCAAAGGGGGAAGCCCCCCTTTGATGTCTACGTGTGCACCACCACGTGCACTGTGTGGAACAGTCCCGACGTGGACTGGGAGGACGCTACCTGGGCAGCATGTCCTCCAGGTCGGCGACCACGAAGGCGACGACGGCCCACAGGGCGGAGCACAGGTCCATGTCCGCCGGGCTCTGCACCGTCATGGTGTCCCCGTCGGAGTGGTGGAACCACATGTAGCGGCCGTCCGACACGTGCAGGCTGGCGCCTGTTAGACGGTACATTACAGGAACACAGTGTTGGAAAAAAAGCACTCGATTGTTTTACTTAAAACCCATTCTGACCTGAGATCAGATTCATACGAGGTTTCCACTGGACACACACACTGGTCTGATTAACCCATTCTGACCTGAGATCAGATTCTAAAAATGTCAGTCGTTCTTCGATAAAAAAAAAGAAAAAATCAAAAATAGCAGACCTACAAGCTCGTAGCGCGTAAAGTAAAAAGGACAAAAGTATCGGCATCATGATGTATTCAAAGTACTGAAAGTAAAAGTATTCACATTGCAGAATGTCTCATTTCACAAGTTCAAAATGTGTAGAAAATCTATTGAAAATAGCCGATCTACAAGCTCACATAAAATCGCCAAAATAACTAGTAACTAAAGTTTTCAAAGAATTGTAGTGGAGTAAAAGTTCAAATGTTGGCTCCGAGTGGAGTAGAAGGAAAAGTACTGGAAATTGGAAATACTCAAGTGAAGTACAAATACCTCAAATGTGTACTTAAGTACAGTACTTAAGTAAAACTTTCCACCACTGACAGGACCACACAGATGGAGAGAGAGCACTGTTGGTTTCTGTTACCCCCCATTTTTGTTACCCTTTTTTTTCTCCACCCTGCAATTGTCAATTTGTCTAATGTAATCCTGGGTGCTATACACTTCAGGGGCCAACCTTGAGGGGAGCAACGGACTGACCTAATGCTTCCTTCAATGCAAGTCCTTCTTTTCACCTGACCGGGTGGACGTAGCGCGCGGAAGGAACACGTTATTCCAACGAGTTCCTTTCCCCTCCAATCAGGCGCCCTGGCTGGCCAGGGGGAGGCATTATAGAGCCCAGGGTTACTGCATGGTTTTTGTGAGGGTATACCTACTCTAGGGGACACAGGGAGAACATGCACACTCCACACAGAAAGTCAACTAAAACTATGACGAAAAATGTTCGTCGTAGTTTTTCTACCCTTTTTTCACAGATGAACATGAAACAAATAAAATGGCCATGATGACTAAAACTATGTCTAAATATATTGACAATTTCATCAACAAATAATAACCACTACTAAAATGTTAGGGAGGGACTGGTGCATATCATTATGTTTGGTTGTGCTCACTCAGGTGTTGCACTCTGAAAATAGCATATACAAGCTCACGCTGCGTTGTGAGCTTGTAGATCGGCCATTTACATCATGCGACCAAGTGTAAAAGCAGGCATTTACGACGCCATCAACGCCCTCCAAAATGCATTGTCAACAAAATCTAAAGTAAGATTTGGTCGACTACAATCTACATTTAAGGTGACTATATGAGAGAGAGAGAGAGAGAGAGAGAGAGAGAGAGAGAGAGAGAGAGAGAGAGAGAGAGAGAGAGAGAGAGAGAGAGAGAGAAGGGGACGACGACTAAAAGAAACAGCAGAGTAAATGAAACATAATAAGTATGATGTTATATTTTCCTGGCATGGTTCAAGTCCAGCCAGCGTCTTATGAATGCACTGCAACTAGTGTCTTGATGAGGTGGTCTTTCTCAGGATGGGTGGGGTGGGGTGGCGTGGGGTGGGGGGCCCTGCCCTGACCGGGCCAGGAAAGTGTCACTTTGCACTGTAACACGCCAAGGCTCCGTGAGGTGTGAACTCACTGCTAAGCTGAAACAGCCTTTAATCCATTCTGGGTGGGAACCCCGTTTGGTGTTTTAAAGCATTATGTTATGCTTTAGCTATTGAAAACTAGCAGATCTGCAAGCTCATAGCTTGTAGGTCTGCTATTTTTGAAAAGTCGTGAAAATTCGGCACAAATATTTTGAATATACGTTCTTTCAGAGCGAATGTTTTTAACTCAAATCTTTGTTTCTGGGGGGGGGGGGGGGGTTCATGGAATAACATATTTTCAGATGGGGGTCGGTGGCCCAATTACCTATCATTTTTGGGGTCCTTGACATGAAATTAGAAACATGAGGTATTTCAGAAAACTGTCAGAATTTAGAAGACTTTTTTTTTTTTAATTTCGACATCAGGTCTAAATGGTTTAATCGGGGCGCATAAGTGACGGGATTAGGCTCTGAACTGTATAGTCCCCACCCAGCAGGTTTCCAGAGCGTGACATACCAGTTTCCCCATTCCATTTCCCATGATGTTGTTTGTTTGGCTCTACGCTACAGCTCAGATCTGAATTCATTGATTGATTGAAGTATGTATTAACAGTTTGCAGAATTACAGTACATTTTCAAGCACATCTCAATACAAAAAACTGTTGGAGTGGACGACCCCAATAAAGCACTTACACTTGTTTCCAAGGGGGTCCACCTTGTTCAATTCATCATAACATTTAGAGACATACAAATAAACACTTCTATATAGCCAAAAAGCAGGAAATCGTCATCATAAAAGGAGGTAAAAAAAAGGGAAAAGAAAACATATACAGTGAGGGGAAAAAGGGGTGGGGGGATTCAAGATTTTACGGTGGTCAGTTTCCAATTGCAGCCGTCCGTAGGTGCCCTTTGAGAGCGGTTTTGAAGGAGTCAAGGGATTTGCATGTCTTAATGACCGTTGGTAGGGCGTTCCACATTTTGGTGGCAGAGGAAATTAAATGAAAATGAGTTCTTTATGTCAGTGAGCATGCTGGAACCAAGATAAAACAGGCGTGGAGCCGTGGATGTGTCTTCACATACGCAATTCATACGTATTCGTATACGTATACCCCCCTTCTGTTCACTTCCATTCTACAGGACCAAAGGGACTTTAGTGCAGTGGCGTATCTACAATAAGGCGAGGACAGGCGGCCGGCCGCCTGTCCAAATCCATTTCTGCCTGGCTAAAATCCATACACTGAGAAAGAAGATCACACCCGTGTGAACTGAGTGGTGCAATCCCCCCCACACCTCTCTCTCTCATTAGCAGGCAGCAGGCACATCACTATCTCTGTTTCTGGCGCCCCCTACTGGTACTAATAAGTCACATACTCGTGCTCATGACAGACCACTGATACATAGATACGCACGGACATTGCTGGTTGTAGGAGCGGTTGCACCACTCAAAAAAGAGAGGACAAACACCAGACCTGAGAACTAGTATTGGACAGCTGATTGGCCCGGCCGTTGCGCATATAGAACGCGACTCTCAATCACCCATTGGAATGCAAATGTACGCCTTTCAGCCTTTTTGTATCCTACTCGTCTGGCAGGTATATCTCTTTGAAAACCTTTAGTGCTCCTGATTGTGCATGGGGGGAGGGGGGACGACGACGACACATCTTGCCTGCTCAACATGTAATTCCTGGAAACGCCTCTGGTTTATAGTGTACTAAAAATTACATGATAGCTGTATTAAAAAGCAAATGTCTCAACTATGGTTAGAATATGTTTTTGTTGGTGAAACCCGACTAACAGCAGCTCATGAAATGTACAAGACCTAGTCATAAACTGTCATACATGAGTCATACTGAGGACCTAGTCCTGAATGGTTGCCACACACGCTGCTGTCATTTATTGGTTACTCAGGTCACATGACCAGGAAACAGGTAACAGGTAACAGAAATCTTTAGAGACCCCGAATGTTATGTAACGTGATGTTATGATTCAGACCGGCCGGTTGAGAGGAGCGTTCGTCACTAAATAAAGAAACCAGCGCTTCTTTCACCTGACAAATATCACTTAAGCAATATTACATGCGTTGCTTTTGCAGCATCGCAGTCGTGCATTAATGACGTTAAAACACCCCCTCGAGTGTAAAAATGCAATTATACAACAGTTACCCTTAAAACGAAGAAAATCACTGAAAAAACATATTTTTTTAATGACAGATGTAGTCACTACGACTACAAATGTCCCAAGAAACTAGCTAGCCTAGCCACTGACTTTGCTGCGCTCTGGGAGAACAGAGCAGCTGAATTATTTGTTTTGATTAGGTGTGGAGTGTTGCTCGTTTGAACCACGGCTAGAAAGCCATTTCAACCAATTCAGATTGCTTCCTCGAAACGACCTGTTGTATTATGTGATAATTTCCTGTTTTGCAGTAGTTATTCTCAATTCCTCACGGATATGCGAGACCACCGTGTATTTCTACGTACGTTGCAATTTCACTTCTTTAAAAACACATGAACAACACAGGTTGTCTGGACCACTTAAACCACCACCACGGGAACCACACTCTTGACACTAGAACCTCTCATCATGTGTCGTACTGTATACTGTAACGTCTTGTCGCGTGTGAACTGTGAATAAGAGGATGTGTTTATGCGCAGTTTTGCGCACGCAGCAATTTCACTTCTGAAACCAAAGTCCAGTGGCTGCAGGAGATGAGGAGTTCAGTTCATCAAAAAAACAGTAACTGCAAAGAGGTACAGAGACCCGGTGTGTGAATTGGTTCCTTTACTGGACCCGGCCCGGCAGTGGCTCAGGGGTAGAGTGGCTGGGAGAGCGCCCGATGGGAACCTTGCGGTGAATGAATGTGGGCGTGAATGGCTGAACGTAATGCACAAGCTAACGCAGCCTTGGATAAAGGATGGACAGACAGACAGACACATATTTTGAACAGATAGACATACAGACTTACCTGGGACCCCGGCCTCCATCCAGGGTGATATATCTGTCCCCAAAGCCTGGGTCTCCAGTTTGGTGGTGTTAATGGGAGCCAGCAGTTGAACAACGTGCTCCATGACCTGGTGGGTTGAGATACAATATGGCAATACCTTTATTTAAGGACAGAACCCAGTGACTCCAGTGGTTTATTGAACACAATTTTGTGTATACACATCTTTTCTAATCAAACCACAGGAGGCCTTGGACGTGTATACACGACTTTAGGGCTTTTTTTTTTTTCTTTTTTATCCCACGATTTTGTAACCCAGTTTTCTTTTCACCCAGTGCCAATTATCTAATGTAATCCTGGGCGCTACACTTCCTCTGCCAACCTGGGGGGGGGCAGCGGACTGACCTCATGCCTCCTTCTATGCATGAGGAGTCCAAGCTGCTTCTTTTCACCTGACAGAGGGGAATTTCCCCGGCCGGACGTAGCGCGTGGAAGGGACACGTTATTCCGACCAGTTCCTTTCCCCTCCATCAGGCGCCCCGGCTGGCCAGGGGGAGGTAGTTTTAGAGACCAGGATTACGGCATGTTTTTGTGAGGGTATCTACCCTAGGGGACACGGGGAGAACATGCAAACTCCACACAGAAAGGCCCTATCGCCAACCCCCGCCTCGGGTATGGGCACTGATGACGCGGAGGAGGGAACACGCCGCCAGTGCCCACAGCGTCCCCAGAGGGCTTTTTTATTGATATAACCAAAAACTATTTTTTTGGTTGGCCTCTCTTTCTCCTTCCTTCGTACTACTTGCTGTTTCACGCACACGCACGCGTTACCGTTCACTTCCTTGTTTACGGCTCAGAAAGAATGGCTCCTAATCTAGGCTCTCCATGATTTTCCACCAATCTTCTGTCTTCATTTCTGACTTCAGCATGCCTCTCGTTTGGAAGAGTAACGCATCTAGAGAGACTTTAGCGTGACCAGCACGATGTAAGAATGGAACATTATGCCTACCGGTTTTGGTGGGGAACGGAAGGGTGGGGACCTTTCAGAGTAAAATCTGCCATATCTCCTGGCACTCTAGCGCTTATATTTGAAAGATGCTGGCAGCATCCATTGTGTTTAAGAACAAGCCAGTACAACCCAGTGCCACCGCAGACTGCTGTGGTGGTCAGTCACTGGGAGCTGACCAGTCTCTGTGCCAAGATACCTCAGTGAGACAGACAGTGGTGTGACAGAGAGAAACACTGGACGGCTTTGGTGAGATTGGGGATAATGGGCAGCGGTGACCTAAGGGTTAGAGGAGCGCCCTTGTTGCCGAAAGGTTGCCGGTTCGATTCCCCGGCCAGGCAGGAAAAATCTGGGTGGGGAAGTGATTGTCATCACTCACCCAACACCGCTGAAGTGCCCTTGAGCAAGGCACTGGACCCCCAACTGCTCCCCCTGGAGCTGCTTAGTGGCCAACAGTATAAGACTGTGGTTGTACTGGTCAGCTCCTAGGTGTGTGTGTCTGTCTGTGTTTCTGTGTGCAGGGCGTTGCTGAAAATGAGCACCTGTGCTCAGCTACTTCCCTGGGTAAATAAAGAATAAAAAATAAAAATAAAAAAATAAAATGGGATCCCAGGCCTGCTAAACGTTTCAGCGCTAAGAACCAAAAGAGAAATTAGGATGTTTGCCTGGGACTCAAAGTAGTGACAATATCAGTTCACAATGCATCTTTTTAGGCCACGTTGAGCTTGTAGATCGTCTATTTTCACTACTACTTCATGGAATTTCTTTGACCTTTCTTTGATTTCTTCATGAATGTACTGAAATTTTAATTCGTTTTTTGCTTTTTTTTCGGGAATGTTGTTTGAAAATGTTAATAACAACAAGTTAAAACAAAAATGTGGGAAACAAAAAATAAAAATGTGTCCAAGACCCACAGTCCCACTGTTTGGGGAACTAAAACCATCACACACACACACTATCTAACGTTATTACCTTCCATGCCGCGTCGCTGCCGCTGAACTTTAAAGCCAGCGGTGTGAACGTCCCCTCATCAGACTCCATCACAAGGTCATAGTTGGACAGATTCACCTGGGAGAGAGGATGGAAGACACAAAGACACATTTAGAAACGGCCAGCGAGATCAAAGCCGTTTACTGACCAAAATAAATATAGATATATTATTTGACGTTGCCAAGTCGGAGGTCTCATGTGTCTCACTGCACTTCCGCCCACTGTGTGGATTCAAACCGACAACCTCGAGCTTCCCTAACAAGCAGGTGAGCAACAGTAAAAGTGAACCACACACCTTATGGGTGTTGTAGTACTAAAGTGAACCACACACCTTATGGGTGTTGTAGTACTAAAGTGAACCACACACCTTATGGGTGTTGTAGTATTGCTGTGCTCCGACGCCATCCTGTTCCTCTCCCGTCCACAGCACTGCTCTGAGGGTCCTCCTGGGGCGCAGACCTGGACACGCACGCACACACATTACTACAGTATACTTGTGAGGACATCAACGTTTTAGGACGTCGATCTTATGAATGTCATTTGAGGGGCGCCGGCGACCAGCCCTTCCGAAAGGCTACAGCGGCGCCGCTATGTCCAGAGTACTAAACGTGACGTCATATGGACTTTTATAAGTATATAAATATATATACTTATATAATATATAATAAATATATATAGTATATAAGTATATAAAGTCTATAAACTTTTGTTTTTAGAGTACGATGTTTGTTTAAAGCATTTTAGCATTATTGTATAACTGTAACATGTGTATTTGTTTTTGTTTAAAGCATTTTAGCGTTATTGTATAACTGTAACCTACATGTGTATTTTTTTTTTGCAAACTGTTAATAAAGTATTCAATCAATCACAAACATACACGTTACTAAAATAATATATACTAAAATAATATATGGGGGTGGGGGGAGAACACAACGGAGACAGCGCTTCTTTCACCTGACAAATATCACTATGTGATAATTTCTTGTTTGTAAATGAATGCCCTACTTTTCCATTACTACAAGCTCAAAACACAGCATGTTTTGAGCTTGTAGATCTGCAATGTTTTTGCAACTTTTGAATTTGAATGAACTACAATCCACCTTTTGAAGAATATAACCTTACAAATAAGGAAAGGAGCGACCGACTTGATATCAGAGCATTCTGAGCACATTTACTTAAAATGCGCGCACGGCCGCAAAATTAATAACCGATTAAATTAGATTAAAGAAAGACGTAATATCACGTTCTGGCACAGGCGGGGGGGGAGGAGAAATGAACGTAATGCCACGTTCCTGGCCTTTATTGGGTTAACTAGTTTTTCCCAGTTTCTACTTTCTCTCACGTACCCTGTAGTACCTCTGCGTGCCGCTAGGGGGGACACACTCTCCCCCATTGGAGAACCACTGGCATGGAGCCTATGGTGAGTGTTGTCATATATGGTAAATAAGTGTGTGGGTGTATTATAAAAGCAACAGCTCACTCCAGGCCAATATGCGTCACGCCAAACCCCCGCCGTGTTCATGATGACCCGTCTGTCGCGAGTTATTGCAAAAAGTAAAACGTGTCCCTCGTCATTACCCAGGTCCTTGATGATTGACAGGGCCTCCCAGGAGATGATGGCCCCGCCCCCATCGTCCATGGCGCCCTGGCCCACGTCCCAGCTGTCCAAATGGCCGCTCAGTAACACCACCTGACAGGACGCGCACGCACACACACACATGCACGCACGCACACACACACACACACACACACACACACACACACAGACAGACAGTGGAGGAGGGAGGGTGAGAGGTGTGCAGCAGTATCGGGGTTACCTGTAACCTGGGCAGGAAGTGAGAGTGAATCCATGTCATCAGTCTGGCCAAAGCCACGCTAGGGTTTTGGGTGTTTAAACCTTTTCATGTCAAGGTATGTATTTGGTCGCGGACCGCCATCTCAAAATATGTTGTCGACATTAGTACATTTACATTTTTGTACACGTGTCGCGATGTGATACTATTTGTCATACAAAGTAAACTATTTATTGTACACATACTGTGGTACCTGGTGTTTCCGATCTGATGTTGTTCATTTGAGACAGAACCTACTGACTGAAATAGCCAAAACACATACAGTAGAATAACTACATACGTCATGTTTCAAAACACTGCTTTCTTTTTTTGTGCACATTCAAAATCTATTGGGAGTAAATATAATATTCCCAGGGTCCAATATACTCTACAAGATAAACAATGTGATTTAGTTTTTATTCAGAGAACATGTGGTGCATCTAGCACCACAAGATGCCACCCTACAGTTATGAAAGGGACAAATTTGGAAATGATAAATCATGTCAAATCCTGACTGATGAGCAGGCAGTTCCACTTCTTCTTTCAGAAGAAGATATTATTCCCCCGACGATAACATGGAAGGAAGGCATTTAAGAAGAAACCACATCTTACTAGAAAGACTATAATGTCTTCTTAGGAAGACATTATAGTTCTTTGTTCTTCATTTTGATTTGAACCGTTTTCATAACGGCTTGCATTCATTGTCTTTGAATATTGTGTTTGAAACTGAAGGATGATCAAATAAACTAAACTAAACTAAACTCATCAGTGATTGAATCTTCCCTTCAGTTGCCCATGGCTCATCTTTCTCACGGCTTCTTCATCTTTTTGTCACTAGCAGTTAAATGATTATTATTATTAATAAAATAATCAACTACTGTGGAAAATTAATCAAATGAAATGTTAGTAACGAAAACAGGGAATCATAGCTTCAAATTGACATATTGGTTGTTCAGTTTGGCACCAGTTTTGAAGACATGGCGTATGGAGTAATGTCTCGCAGAAAACAGCGAGTTGGGAAAACGGGCTTGAAAGGTTCACTTCTGTGTTCTGTGGACTCCAACATTACGCCTAGCTACATGTTTGAGCATTTATTTCATATGTACATGTCGATCTCAGCACATTTATTTCAGACATGCTCTAGTATGTGAAGAGTCTGCCTGTGCCATTTACTCATTTTGGATACAAAAATGAAAACAAATCAGTTAGTCTTGCCGCCATGTCTGTCTCTGTATCAAAAAGAGTCAAATAGTTGCAACCCTCACGTTTTCTTTTGATGATATGAATTGAACAATGTGGACCCTGATGTAAACAAGTGTAATGCTTAATTGGGTCGTCCACTCACAGTTAACAGTCTTTGTATTGAGTTTGTGCTTGAAATGTACTGTAAATTCTGCAAACTTAATAAATATTTCAATCAATCAATCAAAAACATGGACAGCTATGAGTGTGTGATGGGATGTTTCTGAAGACGTGGTCTGAACCACCTAAATAACTGGCCTAGATCAGAGGTTCCCAAACCGGGAGTCCCCAAATGATTTTGGGGACCCCCAGATGATTAGCTTGATGTGCAACAGTATATGAATGAATGACCTTTAAGAAATGTTTTAGTCCAAATTGGCAAATATTATGCAAGAAAGAGGCAAACATTGTGAAAATAGCTGATTTGTGAGCTTGTAGTTCGGCTATTTTGACAATATCCGTGTGTGGAACCGAGTGAAACTAAATGCAATGACTGCAATTCCAAGTGCTTGTCAGAGTCACCAGTTCAAAGATGATTATTTTTGGGAGGTCCCCAGTTCAAATATGATTATTTTTGAGAGGGGTTGCCAGTTCAAATATGATTCTTTTTGAGGGGGGTTGCCAGTTCAAATATGATTCTTTTTGAGGGGGGTTGCCAGTTCAAATATGATTATTTTTGAGGGGTGGTTGCCAGTTAAAATATGATTATTTTGGCCTCAACGGAATTATTAGAAAACATGTGACCGTCTGTCATGTCTCAGTGCCGTCAGGGAATCGTTGACAGTGCAGGCGACATGGCGTGACATCGTCATGAACCGACGTTTCATCTGAACTTTGTGACTTCTTTGTTCCAGCACCGATTCAGTTTCCTCATTGTGAAGTTCTGCTTCTGGAAGATGATCGGGTCTTACACAACAACGGGAAACCATCTAACCTCAAATAGCAACAAAATACGAGGGCTGGTCACCATCATGACATTTCAGCTGACGATTATAGTTGTGATGATGATGATGATTTAACACATTCTGACCTGACATCCGATTAAAAAAAATGTCTTCTACATCCTGACAGTTTTCTGAAAAAGCTATGTTTCTATGTCAGTCGTTCTTTTCGATTTTTCTAAAATAGCAGACCTACAGGCTCGTAGGCTCGTATGAGCTTGTAGATCTGCTATTTTTCAATAGCTAAAGCATAACAATGCTAACGCCAAAAGGGGGTTCCCGCCCCAAAATGGGTTAACTGCGATTTTGGCATTAAACATACCACATAAATACAAAATGCATTTATGTTTTCCTTTTAGGCTTCGTGAACACATGGCAGTTATGACACAAATAACTGAAATGTGGCGCGTACCAATAATCAAAGCTAGCCAATTTTAAATCTTTCAACGATAGCAAATCTACAAGCTCACAACACGGGAAGATACGACACGTTGTGAGCTTGTTCCAGTGCATGGGAGGGAAAAATAAAAAGGGGAGGAAAAAAAATAAAAAAATAAATGGTGCAATTCTATAGCGCCTTTCTTTATCCAAGGTGCTTTACATATATTGGTGCATTACATTCACCCATTCATACACCGATGGCGGCGGAAACCATGCAAACTGTCAAGGGGTTCAGCCTCCAGGAAGAAACCCTAAATACAAAGTTAACACACCATTGCACATAAAAATGACTCCAGGGTGTCTAATGAAAGTACCGTCACCTCATAAAAACACATGGAAAACTGGAAAAATACAAAACAAATGTGGCACTCCATCTTTAAGAGACCAGCATCACTATGGTTACGAATCTGCCGTAAAGCGCGAGTTGTTGTGACTCTCATGTACATGCTGCTGTGTTGTTATCCTGCCGAGGCTTTTCACTAAACTTTACTATTTTGATTATAATCACGGTGTGCACATTCGAGACATATTACAAAAGATGCCCCCGCCAGCCCGCCCGCCCTCTGCAATGAACTACTTATTTGCGCAGTTTTCTAACTTTGCTTCAGAAATCGGTTCCGACGGGACAAAGACAAAACACAACACAACAAACAGAATCTATCACAGTCATCATGTGTGTGTGTGTGTGTGTGTGTGTGCGCTGCTATCCTAAAATAACTCATTTTTAGGGGTTATGGCATTGTAAAAAAGAAAACGGCAAAAGAATCAAATAAAGGTAAAAGAAAAATCGTGTGCTCACGCGCAGGTTTCCCCCCCCCAAACATTCGCCCCCTCCTGGGGTCAAGATCAAACTACACTGCATGGTTCCAGTGGAACGGTTAACTTGTTCGACTGAATCAGCCAAACAAAACGTATTTTGGTATATTAAACATTACATTTCTCTGTGACACGTCTGTCCCTTCTCTACCCTTCGCCGTGGTTTATTTTTGCCGGTCACTGAAAGATTTATTGTATTGCATGTATGTATTTTGGCAACGTCAGTCGACTGCGAGATTCTCTTTTGCAGCCAACACCCTCACATTCACATGTGGAACTAAATTACAAGCCAGCACACGCCAGTAAAACCCAGTTTAATCCAGTGTGGAACCATGTCCAAGCTATATAACCCAGTACAAGCCAGTGAAGGTCCCAGGTCCACAGGGGTTGACACTATGACAGGTAAATAAAATGTTGGGGCATGTGGAGATTGCTTTCGAGTTGCCCAAACTGCAAGTGCAACATTTGAGGAGTCTGCTATGAACACAACACGAGATATATAGATAGATAGCTATAAACACTATTCCCAGTCGGTGGACTTCAAAATAAGTTATTCATTTATTTATTTATTATTGTCTCCACCAGGCCGAAGGCATGTGGGGAGAGTATGTTTTGCACTCCGTCCGTCCGCGTGTCCGTCCGTCCGTGTGTCCGTCCGTGTGTCCGTGAACAGCTAATCTCGGCCACCGTTAACCCGGTCGATGCCATATTTTGCACACACACTCCCTGGATGCCAACCATGAACCTCTGCCCCAAACTTTCCAGAACGGCCTGTTATAGCGCCACCAGGAGGCCGCTTTGTGCAAAACAAGTTTTTGCACAGTACACCTACAGATTCTGTCCAAACATCACGCAAATTGGTACACAGTCTCTCTAGAGCCATTCAACGAAACGGGTCTTTCAGATTTATCAGACTCCATCCTGATTGGTTAAGATTGGCTTCCAAAGTTCACAGGAGTGCTCAGTTTCAAACAAAATGCTGCAAATCATGAACACATCGCGTGATTTCCGTGAAATTGTGCACCCACATTCCCACTAGGCCAGGGGTCGGCAACCCAAGATGTTGAATGAGCCATTTTCGACCAAAAAAATTAATTCAAAATCTATCTGGAGCCGCAAAAAAAATGTAAGCCTTAAAATGCTTATATAATGAAGACAACAGGGCTGCAAGTGGATATTAGCCTATCTATCAAAATAAAAAGTGCGCTATGGTTCAAGCCCGTTCGGAAATAGTGCACTGTGCAATGCAAACTAATAGGCGAGTGCGCTCCCGGTGCGCATTTCCGAACGCAGTCAACGCACCCTCCATTATTATGCCATGTTTTTTGCATTGTGTTCTTACCCGTTTAATGTGATTTCTGTGTGTGGACATCGCTGGAGAGCTTCTCAACATTGGGCATGTAAAATGTCACTTTAATCTTCACACACGACTGCAAGCTCTCATCGGTGAGGCGTGTGTGGTATTTGGATTTAATGTAGTTCATGTTTGAGAATATCTGCTCACAAAAGTACGTTGATCCAAAGATGGATAATACTCCAAATGCGAGTTTCTTCATGTTCACATAATTGTCTGGAAGAGCATTCCATGTTTTCCACACAAGTGTGTGGGAAGGCAGAAGGGAGCAAACTTTTAAGAAGTGGATCGCAGCTAATTAAACTCCACCACTGCTGGCTGCTGCTTTGCTGTTTCGTTGCAACCCGGGAGATAATAAAACGTCTATATGACTCCTTCATATAGTCACCGTCTGTGAATGGCTTGCCACGTTTTATTTATTGTTTGATAGTTTGTCACTGCAGATTTAGCCATGGTGCGTCATGGCAACTGCAGCCTGTTTTACGCAATCGCTACATTTACATTGTAAACGTGTACATAAACATTCAGATTCCAAATATAAAGTCCTCGCCACATGTGCCACGGGTGTTAGAATGTTGCTGGTACAGCGATTAGCATTGCTGCATCCCGCGTTGTTTAATAAAAAGCATTTTTATCCGAGCAGTTATTTACTGGCCATTGGCTTTCAACTACGCGCCCCCACCCGGTGTGCAACTGTTTCCCAACCCCGTTTGAGAAAAGGGGCGATCGGATAAAAATGCTTTTTATTAAACAACGCGGGATGCAGCAATGCTAATCGCTGTACCAGCACATTTCTAACTCCCGTGGCACATGTGGCGAGGACTTTATATTTTAAATCGGAATGTTTATATACACGTTTGGACTGCGATTGCGTAAAACAGGCTGCTGTTGCGTCATGACTGACAGTCATGTTTCAGGGCTATACTGCAGATTAAGCATACAGGCAATCCATCATAATATTTATTCTACACACTTTTTACAAAATTGGGAAACTTAAGAATGTTTCTGTCACGTTTGGCCTCCTACAGAAACCATAAATGAAAAATAAAAATGTGAAAAAATAAACATTATACATTTTCATAGATTCTTTTGTAATGCTACAGGGAGCCACTAGGGGAGTGCTCAAGAGCCGCAAGCGGCTCTTGAGCCGCCGGTTGCCGACCCCTGCACTAGGCCGAGGACGAAATGCCACATGAACAATTTCAACTCAGCCTCAAGGTGGCGCTATAACTGGCCGAAAAGTGTTTTTACCTCTAACTGCACGGATCTGTGGATAACCTGGTGGAGACCTGTGCCCGGAAGGGCACTTTTTCTTTATATATATTATTCTCTGGTATCGGTATTTGGTATCGGTATCTGCTAACACAGAAATTGTGGTATCGGGACATCCCTAGTAAAAGTATCAATACTGCAATATGCATCGCGACACATTGTGAGCTTGTAGATCGGCTATTTTCAAATGGCCAAAATGTGTGTAAGGCTGAATGTATGATCTGTAATAATAATCAAAACCTACAAAGTAACTCATAACTAAGGTTTTCAAATAGGTACTGAATATTGGACAAATACCCCACAATTGTACTTGACTCCATTATAGAGGGTATGCGCGTGACATCATCATCAAACCCGGAAGTTGTGCAGGAACGCCTACCGAGTGGCAAAAAACGACTTGTCTGGCCTTGACATTCCATACATCCACACAGAAAATCTGATTGCATTGACCGACGTTAAACTCACTTTGCCACTGGATTTCCCATTCACTCTAATGCATGTGCATACCCTCTATTGCCCGCTAGGTGGCAGCATAAGCACACGTAACCTGTGCCATCTGTCCGCTCTTGCTCTACCTCGTTTCATTGTTGTTGTGAGGACATTGATCGTTTAGCCGTATAAGCTCATACCCCTTAGCTCTCGTTACAAAACAGTTACATGTGCACAGCGATGCGATACAAACTCGCAAATGATTTACGATCGTCGGGATGCGCGACAGCTCACCATGGACAGCTTTAGAGATACAAGTCTTTGAAAATCCTGTTATAATGGAGGCTCAATGGAGCTGGATTTAAAAAAATCCCATGTACATACTGTAGTTAGCACCGTCCTACTGTATAGGGCTCCGTTTTCGTCACCGCTAAACCCCTTATCCCTAAACTTCTTGGCCTTTTTTCATTTATTTATTGTATTTTTGAATAGTTCAACTAGCCAATCTGCATTGACATTGACACGTTGTGAGCTTGTAGACTGGCCATTTTATCTATTCAAAAATGTTTTGCAAAATAGTAAAAAAAAAAAAGGCAAAGAAGTTTGGGTTTAGCGGTGACGAAAATGGAGCCCTAAAAGTACCTTAGCCTAGGGCTACGATTATAATCGTAGAGAGCAGAGAAGAAGTTAAGTGCAGCGCTTGAGTGAATGAACGTCGTTGCTTTAGGCCAACCGGTGGTTGTTGGCACAGGCTCAGTCATTTCCCACACCCACGCTTTGTGTTTCCATGCAGGATGTCCAGGGGTATGAACCATTAAGTTTTCCCCCCCCATCACCAAGTTTGGCAAAACTCAGCCGTGCGAGGCTATAGGTCAGCAGTGGGACCCCCCCCCCCTCTCCCTCTCCCTCCCCCGTACGACCAGCCACATGACTCACGGTCATGTTAACGCTCCTGAACAAGAAACAAGGCTCATCCCACTACAAAAAAGAAACAAAACAAAAAAAATACAACACCCACGCTGGAGAGTCAACGGAACCTGTATACACCCACCTGGCGTGACTCACACATCATCATCACACACCGACTGTTGAAATCTAATGAGTCTTAATCAGCAGGCTTTGCCATGTATGGGCGACATGTTGAGGTCATGTTTGTTGGATGGATGGATGTGCACCGGGAGGCCGATGACGATGAAGCCGACATGCGTGTCCGTCATCGACATGATCTTAAAATACTTTAGTTTTTTTAGGTTTTCTTTTCCTAGTGTGGGATAAAATAAAGCAGTATATCATCCGAAGGCTTTTAAAGTTTCATCTCGTGGTTTAACTTCCTCTATAAAGTGCTTCACTGTAACGGCAGTGATATATTTAGCATTCCTGAAATGACAGGATGAACTCAACATTGTTTTTAAATCATCCTAAACCCAAAAAGTATATCCCTTGTTTCTCTCATAGTCCTCATTATAATAATTATCATTAACATTATTACTAGGTTAGTAGGTTTATCGTTATTATTACAAGGCCTAGAGAAACCGGGAAGCCAACTGGTTTGGGTTATAGCCAATCGGGGAAGCCGATGCATACATTAAAGAGTTGCCACTCAGCGCTGGACACCTCGGCCACTCATATCAGACACATCCCACGTTTGAGACCGTGTTGGTCGGAACGCTTGCCTTTCCGAGTTACGCCACCGGACAGAGTGACAGACAGACGAATTAGAGAATTATTAAAGGGGGGAAGCCTGCTGGCCTAGCGGTCCAGGCGAATGCCACATAAAAGGCTCTGGCCTGACAGTCGTGTGTTCGAGTCCCGTTCATGACGACCTTTTCTGCATGTCTCTCCCCTTCTCTCTCTCCCTCCCTCTTTCCTGTCTATTCACTTGTGACTATCAATAAAGGCAGAAACGCCAAAAACAAAACTTAATTTATTTTGACTGATTTAAACGCGTAACCCGCATTTTAATCAAATACCCTACGCTGCCGAGATTGTCGTATTACCTTTAGAGCATAGGCTGAATTATTTGGACTTTTGATCCGTGAAAATACGGCGAAAAAAGGTCCCTCGGTTTGTTATGAACCGATCGCACCATCCACCATCTTGGTGCACCCGGAAGACGCAGCACAAGACCCGCCTCCATGAGGCGTTGTACCCCATTAATTTGCATTGGCCTCAATTTCCCAGAAGCATGTGATGATTTCCGGTTTCGTCATCAAAACGAAACCATCTAGTCTCTATCTCCGCGGCAAAGACAGAGTTTATTTATTTATTACAATACGGCGGATTAAACACATAAAACAAAAAGGCGGGTATGTCGTATATCGCAGCGCCAGTAACCTGGATTAAACAATTCCTGGCAGGCAAACTGTTTTTAATGAAATAGGTCCCATCTTGTATTTTGTAACCATGTATTTTTATTTCTTTCTTTTAGAAGAAATACATAGTAAGTTTCCAAAATGAATACATGATTTTTCTTTCCTAATATACTTTCTGATAGCATGAATGAATGTTAATGATAAAGCGTAGTTGGGATGTAGAAATAGCAACATTTTTTTTTTTTTTTCAAAAGAAAAGTTGCTAGGGCAACTGCAAATTCTACAGGGACCGACGTCATAATAATTATATTTCCCCAGAAATCAAAGTGAGCTCCCAGAGTCCCAGACTCCCAGTGTAATCATCTTTCCATAGAAACCTTAAATAGTGATGGTTGACGAAAAGTAATATTTAGTGTTCCGATGTCCTCATTTCCAACTGAACCCACGCAAACAGGCACGCACGCACGCACATTCGCACACGCACACACTTTTCTCTCAGCTTGCCTACCATCTGTCTCTCCTACACTGTCTCCCTCTCAGCTGTCCTACTGTCTGTCTCTCCTACACACTGTCTCCCTATCAGCTGTCCTACTGTCTGTCTCTCCTACACTGTCTCCCTCTCAGCTGTCTTCCTGTCTGTCTCTCCTACACTGTCTGTCTCTCAGATGTCCTACTGTCTTGTCTCTCCTATATACACTGTCTCCCTCTCAGCTGTCCTACTGTCTGTCTCTCCTACACTGTCTCCCTCTCAGCTGTCCTACTGTCTGTCTCTCCTACACTGTCTCCCTCTCAGCTGTCCTCCTGTCTGTCTCTCCTATACACTGTCTCCCTCTCAGCTGTTCTACCGTCTTGTCTCTCCTACACACTGTCTCCCTCTCAGCTGTCCTACTGTCTGTCTCTCCTACACTGTCTCCCTCTCAGCTGTTCTACCGTCTGTCTCTCCTACACTGTCTCGCTCTCAGCTGTCCTACTGTCTGTCTCTCCTACACTGTCTCCCTCTCAGCTGTTCTACCGTCTGTCTCTCCTGCACTGTCTCCCTCTCAGCTGTTCTACCGTCTGTCTCTCCTACACACTGTCTCCCTCTCAGCTGTCCTCCTGTCTGTCTCTCCTACACTGTCTCCCTCTCAGCTGTTCTACCGTCTGTCTCTCCTACACACTGTCTCCCTCTCAGCTGTCCTACTGTCTGTCTCTCCTACACTGTCTCCCTCTCAGCTGTCCTACTGTCTGTCTCTCCTATACACTGTCTCCCTCTCAGCTGTCCTACCGTCTGTCTCTCCTACACACTGTCTCCCTCTCAGCTGTCCTACTGTCTGTCTCTCCTACACACTGTCTCCCTCTTAGCTGTCCTACTGTCTGTCTCTCCTACACCATCTCCCTCTCAGCTGTCCTACTGTCTGTCTCTCCTACACACTGTCTCCCTCTCAGCTGTCCTACTGTCTGTCTCTCCTACACACTGTCTCCCTCTTAGCTGTCCTCCTGTCTGTCTCTCCTACACTGTCTCCCTCTCAGCTGTCCTACTGTCTGTCTCTCCTACACACTGTCTCCCTCTCAGCTGTCCTCCTGTCTGTCTCTCCTACACTGTCTCCCTCTCAGCTGTCCTACTGTCTGTCTCTCCTACACACTGTCTTCCTCTCAGCTGTCCTCCTGTCTGTCTCTCCTACACTGTCTCCCTCTCAGCTGTCCTCCTGTCTGTCTCTCCTATACACTGTTGGTCTCAACTGTTGACTATTGTGGCCCCCGTAAGGCTACACAATGTAACCTTTTACTCAGCAAACAAAATGTTATATTGACCAATCTGTATGGTAGAATACCGTATGTTAATACAATATAAATTACTCAACTGCCGTGGTTTGGGTTCCCCGCTCTATTTATTGTGAAATGTAGATCCTGTGGTCTGGTTTGACCACAGGCTTCAGGCACTGACAGGCAGTGATCAAAAGGCAATATATCTCCCCTCCGCAAACCGGCAGGCTCCATTAGCTCAGTGATAAAAGATGTCATCACGCTATAGGACAGTGGTGTCCAAAGTCCAGCTCACAATGTTGTGCTGCCCACAAATCAATGTGCTTAAACTGAGCAGATTAGGCCTTCCGTTCCATAGAATAGATAATGGCCAAAATATCTTGAAAAAAGGGTTGGGTACAATCAGTTATTAAAGGGACACTTCACCCTTTTTGTAAAAACATACATGTTAATGACGTTTAGAAGATTTAGAACACTTTCCTGGGGGTCTTTGTGTGTGTGTGAAATAATGTGGTTTTAGATATTTTAGATTGTAGCAGTGAGCCCAGTGGCTCTGATGTCATGGACCACTGGGCTCACTTACTTCCTGGACTACATGTTGTCTCAGTAAGACAGCCCTCCCCCTATCCACAAGGAGGAGCAGTGCACCAAAGCATTATAGTAATCCAGGAAGTAAGTGAGCCCAGTGTCCATGACATCAGAGACACTGGACTCACTGCTAAAATCTTAAAATATCTACAACCACAAATTACACACACAAAGACCCCCAGGAAAGTGTTCTAAATCTTCTACACGTCATTAACATATATTGTTTTGCAAAAAAGGGTGAAATGTCCCTTTAAGGCCTCTCAGAGGTATCGACTTTAGCCCTGGACTTCACAAACTTGATGACTTTAGGCTTACTTGATCAAATAAAATAAAAAATACCAGTGACTTGACTTGAGACTTCTTTTCAAGACTCGGTACTCAAGAGAGAGACTTACGTGTACTTGCAAAAAAAAAACTGTGACTTTTTCCTTAACCTAGTGAAACGGACCCGAGTTCAGTTGCAACAACTGTGCACCGCGTTTACGGTACACAAAATCTCTTCACCAAAAGACAGTCGGTCTAAACCTCCTGAAGGTCTGCAAGGCCAAGCACCGCACCTGGGGGGACAGGGCCTTCTATGTTTCGGCCCCCAAACTCTGGAATGAACTCCCCAACCATCTCAGAGCTGCTCCCTCTCTCCTCTCCTTCAAAACCTCACTCAAAACACACCTCTTCAGGATAGCTTTCCCCAGCTGAGGCCTCGTTTATCCTTTTATCTTTTTAACCCTGTACCGTTGTTGTATCCGTTTTGTTTTGCTTAGGTTTTTTTCTTCTTATTGTCTCCACCAGGCCGAAGGCATGGGGGGAGAGTATGTTTTGCACTCCGTACGTGTGTCCGTCCGTGTGTCCGTGTGTGTGTCCGTGAGCAGCTAATCTCGGCCACCGTTAACCCGGTCGATGCCAAATTTTGCACACACACTCCCTGGATGCCAACGATGAACCTCTGCCCCAAACTTTCCAGAACGGCCTGTTATAGCGCCACCAGGAGGCCGCTTTGTGCAAAACAAGTTTTTGCACAGTACACCTACAGATTTTGTCCAAACATCGCGCAAATTGGTACACAGTCTCAGTTCACAGGAGTGCTCAGTTTCAAACAAAATGCTGCAAATCATGAACACATCGCGTGATTTCCGTGAAATTGTGCACGCACATTCCCACTAGGCCGAGGACGAAATGCCACATGAACAATTTCAACTCAGCCTCAAGGTGGCGCTATAACTGGCCGAAAAGTGTTTTTACCTCTAACTGCACGGATCTGTGGATAATTTACTTTTGTTGCCCTTTTATCCAACCACCAGATGAAGGCAAGCTGCAATGTCCTACATTCCTATCCTGGTGGAGACCTGTGCCCAGAAGGGCACTTTTTCTAGTTAAAGTCTGTTCCTAGTTATTATTATTATGAAATAGCCACGTTGCGTTGTGAGCTTGTAGATCGCCTATTATTTTGGCTAATGTTCCCCTTTAAATGAAGCATTTCCACGCAGAGGGCTGCATGGCCATATATACACTTGGTGGTTCTCCGTAAAAAGATGACGTCACGTTGCTGAAGGTAGAAGCACAGACAGACTAAACAGCTGTAGGAATGTGTGCAGTCAGCAGGGCTGCAGTGCCTGCGCCGGCTCCCCCCCAAACGACGCGCGGCGGGCAGCGGGGGCAAAGAGGCTCAGCGCTGGGATCGAGTTACATCTCAGTCAGAGACGAGTTGCACACACACAGTACAATCATGTGCTGCTTTTTTCGGCAGAGGTGGAAAGTAACCAAGTATACCTTTACTTACAGTAAGCACTGTACTGAACCGATTCAGACATGACGTTGAAGAAAAAAAAATCTAAATCCTCCAGTTTTCTGAAATAAATATTTTCACGATTTTTCAAAAATAGCAGATCTACAAGCTCGATGAGCTTGTAGATCTGCTATTTTTCAATAGCTAAATTATAACGGAATGCTTAAAAACACCAAAAGGGGCAAATTGACAGTAGCCGATGTTTATCTGTTGTTGATAAGCATATACATTTTGCGTTGGCTATGTTGGTTTTTTTTTTTTTTTTTTTAAACATCTGTATTGGCCAAGAATTTCTATTTTGGTGCATTGCTAATTAGTATTACCTCTACTTTACTTGAGTATTTCCAATTTCCAAATACTTTTACTTGTAGAGTATTTCTACATTTTTTTCTACTTTTACTTAAATAAAAACAAGTGAGTACTTTTTCCCCACCACTTCTAAATGCTCAGCAGGCCAAGAGGCATTTTGTTATACATCTCATACGAGTTACCACGCAGTGAAATATGTCGCTTTCGGTTCCTCTCGACTTTGTGGCAACAATAACAAAACATTTGCACGATGCTTATTTCACAAAATCCTGACTCAAAAGATGTGTGTTGTGTTAAGACCGCCGTCGCCACCACCACGCCCGTCTCCTGTTTTCTCACGGAACAGGACAGAAGGACACGACATCACTCGTGTGGGGGAGAGAGAGAGAGAGAGAGAGAGAGAGAGAGAGAGAGAGAGCAGGTTGGGGAAAGAACACACACACACACACACGTGTGCGTGCGTGTGTGTGCATATTAACGGGTCTGGCCCTCATAACTGCATTTGCCAGAGTACAGTGCTTTCTTGGGTTTATAAATCCCTTTCCTGCAAAATGTTAAGTATTCAATCAATCAATCAAAAGAATCAACTCTTTAGCCTAGTCTAGATCTACCCTTTTCTGTATTTTAGAAGAAAAACTAATATTTGGAGAAAAGCAAAAAATCTTGGGAAAGGAAAGGAAAGGAAAGGAACGGAAAGAAAAATAATAAATGCCAAGGACCCCTAGAATTATATGTATTTGGCCGCGGACCCCCTCCATCTGAAAATATGTAGTTCCAGGGACCCTCCAGACGCAAAGATTTGAGTTAAAAAAAATAGCAAAAAATAGCAGACCCTACAAGTTCATAGCGCGGCACTCTATGGACTTGTAGATCTGCTATTTCTCCAACCGCTAAAGCATAACATAATGCTTTAAAAACACCAAAAAGGGGGTTCCCGGCCCGCCACCAGAACGGGATAAGGACAGGCGTACGGTACCTGTTCGGGATGCTGCCAGCCCCTGATCTCGGCCACCGTGTTGAAGGACGGGGCGTCGGGGAGGTTCCGGGCCGCCATGCTGAGGCGGACCACCAGGGGGCGCCCTCCTCCTCCTCCCCTGCGGGCCATGCGGCCCATCATCTGGGCGTCCTCCACCGTGATGCAGGCCGTGGGGATGCGCTTCACGCCGTCCTGGTAGAACTGCCAGCCTGTGTGTGGACTGAAGAGGGCCACTTGTGTGGTGAGTTTTACATTTCATTTTCATCGTGGTTTAACCCATTTTGGGCTGGAACCCCCTTTTGGTGTTGATAACCCATTCTGACCTGAGATCAGATTCTAAAAAGGTCTTCTAGATCCTGACAGTTTTCTGAATAAGCCATGTTTCCATGTCAGTCGTTCTTCGATTTTTCAAAAATAGCAGATCTACAAGCTCGTAGCGCGCCACCGAGTGTCGCGTTACAAGCTTGTAGATCTGCTATTTTTCAATAGCTAAAGCATAACGTAATGCTAACACCAAAAGGTGGTCCAAAAGGGAAACCCTTTTGGTGTTTTTTTAACCCATTTTGACCTGGGAACGATTCTGCAAATGTCTTCTAAATCCTGACTGTTTTCTTGAAAAAGCAATGTTATGCGCTATGAGCTTGTAGATCTGCTATTTTTCAATAGCTAAAGCATAACGTAATGCTAACACCAAAAGGGGTTCCCACCCAGAATGGGTTAAGCATACTTTAGCTATTGAAAAATAGCAGATCTACAAGCTCATAGCCCGGCACCGAAAATCTTTGAATATATATATATTCTTTCAGAGCGAACGTTTTTAACTCAAATCTTTGCTTCTGGGAGGGTCCATGGAACTATATATATTTTCAGATCGGGGTCGGCGGCCAATTACATTATATTTTTGGGGGGCCTTGACACCTCACGACCATGATCACATGGTATGGAGCACAGGTTCATAATTAGTATACAGTAGGCTACAATACACAGTGTACTGTACATACAATACAGGCAGCAAAGGGCATTCATTAGTTGAACATTATTGGTTCAGAAAATAACCCATTTTGTAGATATACGTTTTGTTTTTCAGATTTTAGTAATGAAATGAATTTAAACAGATGGTGGTTTACAACAACACCAAGAAGGCATATGAAATTGTTAAGGAGCTAACAAAACCAAAACAGACCAGAGTCTCTGCAATCCAGAGCAAGACCGGTGAAAGCCTAACGGAAGAACAGAACATCTTGGAAAGGTGGACAGAATACTGCTCTGACCTCTACAACCACACGGCAACTGGAGATCCAACAGTCCTGACATGTCCTCAATCCACAGAGGAAGAAGACAAGCTCCCCATCCTCTGTGAAGAAGTTGAGGCAGCAGTCTGAGCACTGAAAAAAGGAAAAACAGCCGGACTGGATAACATCACAGCAGAGCTTGTACAAGCAGGAGGAGAACCCATGATCGACACCCTCACCATCCTGTGCAACAAAATCTGGCAGAGTGGTGAATGGCCTACATCATGGACACAGTCACTCATCATCACACTTCCGAAAAAAGGCAATCTTCAACTGTGCCAAAACTACCGCACCATCAGTCTCATCAGCCATCCCAGCAAAGTCCTTCTGAAAATAATACTGAATAGGTTAAAACCTCAAGCTGAACTGATCATAGCGGAAGAACAGGCTGGATTTAGGGCAGGGCGGAGCACCACAGAACAGATCTTCAACTTGAGGATTATCTGCGAGAGATATCTGCAGCATCAACAACACCTTTACCACGTGTTTATAGACTTCAAGAAAGCCTTTGAACGGGTATGGCATGCTGCGCTGTGGGCATGAGGAAGTATAACATCAGACCTAACCTTGTCACTGTCATACAACAACTGTACAACAAAGCTACCAGTGCTGTTATCTACAACGGAGCTTTCGGAGACTGGTTCAGGACAACAATTGGAGTGCGCCAAGGATGCCTTCTCTCACCCATTCTCTTTAATATTTTTCTGGAGCGTATCATGACGGATGCCCTGGCAGACCATGAAGGAACTGTCAGCATAGGAGGCAGACCAATCACCAACCTCCGTTTTGCGGATGACATTGATGGGCTAAGCTGGTGAAGAAAAATAACTTGCCAGCCTAGTGGAAAGGCTTGACATCACTTCCCGAGCCTATGGAATGGAAATCCATGCAGACAAAACCAAAATGATGACCAACAACAACAGTGGCATCCGCTCAGACATCCAAGTAAACGGACAGGCACTGGACACGGTGTCCAGCTTCAAATACCTTGGAGCAATCGTGTCCGATGAAGGTTCTAAACGGGAAGTCCTTACCAGAATTGCACAAACAACTGCTGCCCTGGCAAAACTCAAGCCCATATGGAAAGACAAAAACATCAGCCTGACATCAAAGGTGAGACTACTGCGTTCACTCGTCATGTCAATCGTTCTCTATGCTTGTGAAACTTGGACTCTTACAGCTGAGCTACAGAAGAGAATATAGAGTATGGAAATGAGATGCTACAGAAGACTCATGGGTATCTCCTACACCCAACATGTCACAAACGAGGAAGTACGGCAAAAGATCAGCCAAGCCATCGGCCCACATGATGACCTTCTGACCACTGTCATAAAGCGTAAACTGAGGTGGTACGGACATCACCAGATCCTCAGGCCTTGCAAAGACCATCCTGCAAGGCACCGTACGAGGTGGCAGGAGAAGAGGGAGACAGAAGAAAAGATGGGAAGATAACATCGGAGAATGGACACACTTGAAACTCAGCGAGGCAATGAGCGCTGCCGAGGACAGAGAGGGATGGAGAGAGCTGGTCAACAGATCGTCTGTGGTGCCCCAACGACCCCCCGGGGTTACGGGATAGGTGAAGGTGAAGGGTGGTTTATGAAATAGATTGGCAGGTATTTTTTCGCCTAAAGTTCATAACGCTAAATATTCCTACATTCCAACGTAACGCGATACTCGTCTCCAACTCTCTCGTCTTCATTAAATCCTCTGACTTCTTTCCAGTCACTTTATGTCTGCCCCCGTGACCTTTGGGATTCTTGTGTTTACAATAAACACGAGGAACATCGTACACAAAACTAAAGAAATATATATATATAATACAACGGACCAAACAAACATTATTGTTTTCTATGGTGGATGAAGGATGACAGGTCTTTTTTAGCGAGGATGTCGTGGCAGGGTACAGTAGCTATAGGACTTTTCCAGTGAAGTAAAACTGCAGCGAGGCGAATGCAACTACATCTGCCTGGCATCTGGCCACCACAGGAGACGTGGTGAGTTGACCCATCGTTTATATCCTGAGCCCTCCTGGCTCCCGGAGAGCAGTGTTGTTTTCGTCGACTAAAACTAAGACGAAAAATGTTCGTCGACTACCTTTTCCACTGAAGAAAACTAAATGGAAACTAAATTAAAACTATGCTATGGTGACTAAAACTAAGACTAAATATACTGACAATTTCGTCAACAAATATAAACTAGACTAAAATGTTAGGAAGGGACTAGTGGACAACAGATCCAGTATAAGTCATTTTACACTTGGTTGCATGCTGAAAATAGCCGATCTACAAGCTTGTAGTGTAAAATAAGTGTAAAATAAGTCATTATGACGGCAACAAGGCCAGCAAAAATACATTTTAGTCGACTAAATCACCTGTAGATTTAGTCGATTAAAATCTTATGACATTTAGTCGACTAAAACTAGACTAACACTAATACATTCCAGGTGACTAAAATGTGACTAAGACCAAATGAAAACTATTCAGGAGACTATGACTAAAACTAAAATAGAAATTTTCTGCCAAAAACAACACTCCCGGAGAGAGTCGGGACCATAAGAACCATTCAAGTGCATGATTTATTATCCTGAGCCCAACCCTCAAAAAGTCCCATCAAGTCCTGGATCCACACTTTATAAATGATGGGTAATTGATTAGTATGGATTTACTCTTGAATGGTTCCCCATGGGCCCTATGTTCCGCACCGCCTTACCCCTTATTATCCCTAAATGTTTTGGTAAAAAAAAAAAATGTTTTAACTATTTTGTAAAACAGTTTAAAATAGTTTTGAGTGAAACTAGGTAGTTGGAAGGTAGAATGGAGTGACAGACAGACAGACAGACAGACAGACAGACAGACAGACAGACAGACAGACAGACAGACAGACCTGTCGATAGAGAATAGTGACAGTCAGACAGACAGACAGACAGACAGACAGACAGGAAAGGTACTATGTTTACCCAGGATAACTGGACTAAGCTCAAGAACTTGTTTACAGCCAGGCCCTGCTCATAGAACATTTCATGGTAGGGGTTCAATGCCTTGCTCAAGGGCACTTCAGCGGTGGTAATTGTAACATGCCGGTCCGGGGATATACGAACTAGCGACCTTCCGATATCAAGACCGCTCCGCAAACCGTTCGGCCACCGCTGCCCTACAGACAGACAGACAGACAGACAAATACCTGTTGATGGAGAACGAGGTGACGGAGCGTATGAGCGTGGCGACGGCGCCCAGCTTGGCGGCCTCAGAGGCGCCGTGTCCGCGGTACGCCACCGTCTCGAAGTAGCTGACGAAGGGCTGGTTGAACACCACGATCCTCCCCGCCGCCTCGGCGCCTCGACGCCGCAGCTCAGAGAAGGACTCCACCACCAAAACCTCCGCCTCTATACCTGGGGGGGGGGGGGGATTTGGAGATTGAATATATATTCGCTGGTGCGCAACACCTCTGAATGTCAGATAATTGCTCGTTTAGATCGATTCCACCTGCTGCGCAGCACAGCGCAAATCATTGCACAAAGGCTATACAAAAGTATAAAAAAAGAGCAATTGGAAACAGTCCGTTCATAGAGGAATATGGACAGTAAACAATGTGGTCAGACCTGCCTGAGAGGAACGGACAGACTAACTTGTATACCCTTGTTACATATCGGGGATTATATATATATTTATGAGATAACGTGATGATTGTATTTATATATATTATATGATAACGTGGTTATGCTTATATATATATATATATATATATATATATATATATACTTATAATATATATCGTGAAGGGGTTACATTATACAGAGTGCTGATCAGTTCTTTCAGCCACAGGTCTGGTCTGCTGTGGTGCGTGGAGGCGGAGACCCATCAACCTGTCTGCCCACCCCCTCGTCACCAGGAGCCAATCCGCGCTCAGAGGACCAGCCTGGGAAGACTACTTAGCAGCACCTGTGACATGCAATCATTGGCATTGTCTCTCAGTCTCCCCATACTGAGAGCACACTGTCCAGAGGAGCTAGGGAATGCTCAAAGTTTCAGAACTGTTTAAAAGCGTAGGCCAGGGGCTATATCTGTGTGGAGCCCCTGAGCTGATTCTGTGATTCTGAGCTAAAGAAGATACAACTGATATTATAATTATATATATATATATATATATATATATATATATATATATATATATATAGAGAGAGAGAGAGAGATATATAGTATATAATATAATATATTTTGATCTGTATTCCTGAGCTAAAGATACAACTGATATTATAGTTATATATACTAGTCCTTACCCGTTGTGAGATATTTGCCCCCCCCCCTTGTGGCCGTGAAGGGTACTGCGCCCGGGTGCGTTTGTAATTGACTAATAAATAAATTAATAATCATTAATGTGTCAAATCGAAAAAGGGCTTCGTTACGCCCTCCATATTCATATGGTCAATGCCTGTGTGAAAAGTGGGAGTGATTGGTGCAGGCAGTAAGGAGTTACGGCACTGTTTCTGACAGACAGACACACAGACACACGGACACACAGACATTCGGTTAATTATAGTATGATATGATATAGAGATATATAGTATATAATCTAATATATATAAATACAGCATATGGGTGCGTACTTTTTGAAACCAAATTCACCAAATTATTTGGGGGGGGGACCCCAAATTATATTTAAAAAAAATGAATGGCTGGACAATAGAAATTAAGAGTTTACATAGTACACATAGTACATGCATAAACCTCCCTTAATGATTATATCTGGTTTCAGTATTCATTTATGATATATTTTTCTCTATTATAAGGTTATTTTTGCAGTCAGTTTGTATTGGGGGTGCCGGGCGGGGGGTCGCGAGACATGGCCAAAGCATTTCCGGGGGTCCCCAGCCAAAAAGGTTGAGAACCCCTGCTTCACAGGAGGTAAAAAGATGACTATAGTAGAAACATAAATAACAGAACAACAGACATCCGGGCACTCAGGGCGAAAATGAAGACCTTTCATGGTCAAAAAATGCTGGCAGTTGCATTTTAATTAAAAATAGGATATTCCTCTTTTTTTTTTTACTCTTGAGTGCCCCGGACAATTCACTGTTTTTACTATAATTATTATTTTTATTTCTAAAAAAAGTCTGTGTTGATTCCGTCGACTAAAACGATGACGGAAAATGTCTGTCGGCTATTTCCGGCAAAATGTACATTTTGTAGTTTCAGCTGGTTTCTGTTTCCGAGTCAGCCTGGCAGAAGATACTGTAGTCATGTAGTGTATAGTGTAGGCCTACTGTATGTACTGTACCTCCAGGAGGTGTCCCCACACTGCTGCCAAGGCCCAGTATAGCCAGAGTCTTGTTCCTGGGCTGCAGCAGCTGAGCGCTCTCCTCTCCTCTCACCCAGTGAGGGACCGTCACTGGTTCTGTTGGTGTTCAAGGTGGGACACAGACAGCACGTCATTAATCCATTCTGACCTGAGATCAGATTCTAAAAATGTCTTCTACATCCTGACAGTTTTCCATTCTGACCTGAGATCAGATTCTAAAAAATGTCTTCTATGTCAGTCGCTCTTCGATTTTTCAAAAATAGCAGACCTACAAGCTCATAGCGCGCCACTCGGTGGCGCGCTATGAGCTTGTAGATCTGCTATTTTTCAATAGCTAAAGCATGACATAATGCTAACACCAAAAGGGGTTAATCTATGTCGTCCTGGAGGACGATTCTACAAATGTTCTTCTACTGTAAATCATGACAGTTTCCTGAAAAAACACTATTTTTCTATGTCAGTGGTTCTCAAACATTTTCATGTCAAGCAAGGACCCCCAAAGATATATGTATTTGGCCGCCGACCCCCATCTGAAAATATGTTGCTCCAGGGACCTCCCTCCCAGAAGCAAAGATTTGAGTTCAAAACGTTCGCTCTGAAAGAATATATATATATATATATATATATATATATATTCAATGTTTTGCGCCACATTTTCACGATTTTTCAAAGAATAGCAGACCTACAAGCTCGTAGCGCGGCACTCAGTGCCGCGCTACAAGCTTGTAGATCTGATATTTTTCAATAGCCAAAGTGTAACATATAAATGCTTAGAACACCAAAAGGGGTCCCCGCCCAGAATGGGTTAAATGCAACAAGGTCTCACGTACTGTAGCAGGCCACTGTTAAGCCCAAGCCGCAACCAACGATTCGCCATGCAACTCCTTGCATCATGGAACTACTTGCATCATGCAACTCCTTGCATCATGCAACTCCTTGCATCATGCAACTACTTGCAACCATCATCCGATTCCCCAATGACAGTTGTAAGGAGTTGCGTAGGTACAAGTTGACCTTAAAATCAACGGAAATCAGGGCCGGTCACTTCATTTTCCAATGATCGGGAATCGGATTCGGAGCAAAGAAACCTGAACATCCCTAGTATCATTGTCTGTGATTTTCGATATTATACTATTGTGATATGGCATAAGTGTTCTATAAAAAATATAAATATTGGCTCGGGGGAAAAAAACGGTATCGGCAGATACTCAAAAATCAAATCGGAATCGGAGCCGGAGCAAAAAAAAAAAAACAGATCTACAAGCTCATAGCGCGCCACCGAGTGGCGCGCTACGAGCTTGAAGGTCTGCTATTTTTGAAAAATCGTAGCTTTTTCAGAAAACTGTCATTTTCAAACAGACATTTTTAGAATCTGATCTCAGGTCAGAATGGGTTCATTTATCCATCCATCCGTCCAGCCGACCTCACCCAGATGAACGTCCAGTCCGTCCTGGGTCATGGCGTTGTGCATGTACTTGATGGCCATCTCCAGGCTGCGGGAGCCGCTGAATCGGCTCCCGATGGTGTCCGTGAGGTCGGCCAGGCGCGTGTAGGAGCGGTTCTGGGCCGGGCCGGACACGGCCAGGTCTATGATCCGCTTGGCTACGTCGGCGTAGCCCGCCACCTCGGCTGCTATATCTGCTATTCAACAAAAAACACAAAAGGGAATAAAAGGGGTAAATGGTGTGTTATAGTTAACCCGTTTAGACCTAAGTTCAATTCTACAAATGTCTTCTTTGTGACAGTTTTTCTTAAAAACCTGTGTTTCTGTGTCAGTGGTGCTCAAACTATTTCATTTCAAGGACCCCCAGTGTCATATGTAATTGGCTGCCGACCCCCATCTGAAAATATGTTGTTCCGGGGACCTCCTAGAAGCAAAGATTTGAGTTAAAAATGTTCGCTCTGAAAGAATATATATTCAATGATTTGTGCCACATTTTTTTCAAAAAACGTCATCACGCAATACGTTTGTTTTCAGGAAGTAATTCAAATTCAATTTTATGGACTTTTGATATAAAAATTTAAAATACACAAAAATTAAAATGTACCCATTTTTGTGGCATCCATTGTTGGGTATGCTCATATTATGATCACGGATGTGGTCTAAAAGTGTGAAAAACAGACCAGTACCAAGGGAGAGAGTGGGGCATACCTTTGTGTTGTCGGGGTTGATGATGGGAGAAGAGTCTGGATGCAGCAGACTGAGGCAGACACTCACAGACACACAACATGATGGACAGAGACAGCCACAGAGAGAGAGACGAAGAGAGAGCTTCTCCGTTGCTCTGGGCCATCTGGAAGCAGAGGAGAACATTGGCACGTTTAGAAAGTAGGATGACATCTCGTCTTGATCTGCTGCTGAATCATCCTGTGGAAGAAGCATGTCGATGCGACACACAAAGTTAAATCCACAACATTAACGCCAAAGTAAAATAATGATCCCGAGAGCTGATGATACTTCTGTTTATCTACAACTGTATGTATGCCAGGCCAGCGCAAACCACACAGTTGCAACTCCTTGAAAGTCAAGGAGTTGCATTGGTGTGGTTGGGAAAAGAAGAATGAACCCGCATGGCGCACACTCATATCTTCTCCAATTATTAATTTATTGACAACGTTTCGAGGTCAAACTGGTGGTTGACCTTAAAGGTTTTGTTTTTACTTATTAGTCCTGCTCAACATGCAAAAAAGTTCATGTCCACAAAATCATACAGGTTGTAGCAAACAAACTAAATAAAAATATAAATATGATATTTCAACAACATTTTGAAGATCTGAAGTTTGTTTGATGGATGGTGTTGATGATAATGATAATGATGATGATGATTATTATTATTAATTGAACACAGTTGAACTCCAATGGCAGTGATTCTCAAAGTGGAAGAAAGTGTAGAAATACTCTGTTACAAGTCCAATATAACTTTTTGTATACAAATATTTTGAAAATAGCAGATTGTATACTTTCAAATGTCTGCAATGTTATGAATGTTGAAGAGGTGCATGTTTTTCTATCAAAATCGACAAAGTAACGTATTCAAATAGATTGCCTCCGAGATAGAAGAAAAAGCCTATACCGAAAACTGGAAATACTCCAGTAAAGTAAACAAAAATACCTCCTGGAAATACTCCAGTAAAGTAAACAAAAATACCTCAAAACTTAAACAGGCTTACAGTACTTGAGTAAATGTACTTGTAGCTAGGATAATTTACACCACTGCTGTTTGAGAAAGATTTATTGTTGTATGCTGTATGACTGGCTGGCACCTGATGATGATTCATGTTGAGCTCAGCTGTACTTACACCAATAAGTCCATGACGAAACCACCTACTGTCTGTGGATCAGTCACATGTCATGACGAGTTATCATCATTGACATTATGTCATATGACACGGTACGTTTCCTTGAGTCACAATAGCAACTGTTGTCTAGCCTGACACTGAATCTGAATTTACATTTCGTTTCACTTCATGAATCGCCAGGACATGTTTTTATTTGAATGCTATAGCTATTCAGGGCTGGAGACAGGTTGACTGTTGTCCATTGAAAGGACAGAAGAGAACAGCTAACGTTGCACTGAATTGCAACTTCACATATATATATGTGAAGTTGCAATTCAGTGCAACGTTAGCTGTTCTGTTTTCTGCATTGTGTTGACTATAGTCATCACAATGCAGAAAATTGTAGAACACAACTAAATGGTGCAACAATTTTTTCAACACAGTAATATAACTGAGCCGCATACAAGTTGTAGCGTTACTGGTTACTTGTTTAAAGTGAAAATGAATGTGCAAGTCTGAACATAATTATAATAATTTGAGATTTCCATAGAATTAAATCAAAATCACGAACCGTCAAGTGAGCTGATGAGCTGCTGATGATGACAGAATTATAAAAGCATACACTACACACAGCTCTCTCCTCTTCTGTAAACACTTTATGAGATAATTAGGAAGATAACGTGAACAACGGCGTCAAGTTAGACAGAATAAAACAACATGAGACTCGGCGACTCCCGCTAAACTTCAAAATAAAACTCCACGAACATAATTTCCATTTATCACAGCTTTTGGCTACTGGTCTACACAGCAAGTAAAGAAGCAGAAATACTATAAAATTGTGCTGCAGAGTGAGAAGCTGCTCAGCTGCTCTGCTGATTGATCTGACCTATATAATTGCAACTGACTGCCTGGCATGAGGTAATTAGGCCTACTTATTTGGCAGCACCTGCAATTCCAATAGTAACCTATAAACATTTGAAAAGGCTTTAAATACATATACTATTAATATTGATAAGGTTTGGCCTTATTAACAAGGTTTGGATTTGGTATAGTTTGGGATATGAATTAATTAATTAACACACAGGCTCTGATGTGCATGCCTCATTGATATTCATTCATTGATATTTAAAATAAATATTTGAATGAATCATGCTGTAGTACTGTATACCTAATTGTGAGCCAAAGTCAGTAAAATATATTTGCAGTGTTTCAGATCAAGATTGTTTTCTGTGCCTATCAAATAAGATAGGCACTAGGTCTTGGTCTTGACTTGGTTTCGCCCCCCCCCCCCCCCCCCCCCCCCCCTAGGCTCGCGGCGGTCTCGGTCTCGTCTTTGGTCTCGATCGACCCCTCTAGGTCTTGGTCTTGGTCTCGGACCCCCTAGACTCGCGGCGGTCTCGGTCTCGTCTCGGTCTTGACCCTTCTAGGTCTTGGTCTTGTCTCGCTTTAGGTGGTCTCTCGACTACAACACTATAGTACTTATACAGTTAACCCTCTAAGACCCGCATTAATTTCTACTTGCAAAAAATAGATTTCAACCTTACTACTACTTTGTACTACTAGGACTAAGACTAAAAAATATGTTAATTTCTTCTAATGATCTCAAAAAAACATATATTACAATTATTTTACTTACTTTTATTGGGGTTAAAGGTCAAAAGTCATAGGTTTTTTATTTGTGTGAATTTCAGGCTCTGTGGGGGGTATTTATATGCAAATATCATGACCAATGGCATTGAAATGGCATTGCAATGAACATCACTGATGACGTTTAGGTGCAAAAAAGAACAGAAAAAAATTATAATATTTAAGTAATTCAGTTGACAGTTGTCGCTATAAAGCAACGCTGGGTCTTAGAGGGTTAAACTAGCCATAGAGGTCAATGATAAATCGTAAGTGAACCACAAAATAGAAGAAAGACAAAAGATGTACAGCACACCATAAAAGCCCAATGAAATGTAGGCTAGAGGTTCCCAACCACTGGTTCCACTACCACTAGTGGTACTTCAGTTGAGCCCCTCTCTGGTGGAACACAGAGGAGTCGCCCCCAAAAAAGGAAAAAAGACAAAAGTGGAATGAAATATTTAGAAGTAGTTCTTATGACCAAGCAATTGGTTGAAATAGGCTATCCAGCCGTGCTGAAATGAGCATGACTGCACACCTATAGCCGTTAATAGAACATTTGAGAACGGATTAAGCACATTAGAAATATCATCAGTTGTGCTGATCAGTGATTACCCAGCTGGCACAAGACGTCAGTTGACGTTTTCTTTTGGTTGGATTTAGGTTGGACCGTCAGACAACCAAAATCCAACGTCGGGACAACGTCGAATTCCAACGTCATTAGTTACGTATTAATCTGACGTCAAATGACGTTGGTATTTGGTTGGTTTTTAGTTGTGTTGTTAAGTAACCGAAATCCAACGTCTGTTCAACGTATTATCCCAACGTCAGATTGACGTAGAATACTGACATGCTGTTGTCGGGATTTTGACCAAATCTCAATGTCTGCCTAACGTTATGGTGCCAACGTCCACACAACGTTAAAGTATTACATCATTAGACGTTGGTATTTGGTTGGTTTTTAGTTGTGTTGTTAAGTAACCGAAATCCAACGTCTGTTCAACGTATTATCCCAACGTCAGATTGACGTAGAATACTGACATGCTGTTGTCGGGATTTTGACCAAACCTCAATGTCTGCCTAACGTTATGGTGCCAACGTCCACACAACGTTAAAGCCTTACATCATTAGACGTTGGTATTTGGTTGGTTTTTAGTTGTGTTGTTAAGTAACCGAAATCCAACGTCTGTTCAACGTATTATCCCAACGTCAGATTGATGTAGAATACTGACATGCTGTTATCGGGATTTTGACCAAACCTCAATGTTTGCCTAACGTTATGGTGCCAACATCCACACAACGTTAAAGTATTACATCATTAGACGTTGGTATTTGGTTGGTTTTTAGCTGTGTTGTTAAGTAACCAAGATTCAACGTCTGTTCAACGTATTATCCCAACGTCAGATTGACGTAGAATACTGACAGGCTGTTGTCGGGATTTTGACCAAACCTCAATGTATGCCTAATGTTATAATGCCAACGTCCACACAACGTTAAAGTCTTGCATCATTAGACGTTGGCTTTTGGTTGGTTTTTAGTTGTGTTGTTAAGTAACCAAAATCCAACGTCTGTTCAACTTATTATCCCAACGTCAGATTGACGTATAATACTGACATGCTGTTGTCGGGATTTTGACCAAACCTCAATGTCTGCCTAACGTTATGGTGCCAACGTCCACACAACGTTAAAGCCTTACATCATTAGACGTTGGTATTTGGTTGGTTTTTAGTTGTGTTGTTAAGTAACCGAATTCCAACGTCTGTTCAACGTATTATCCCAACGTCAGATTGACGTAGAATACTGACATGCTGTTGTCGGGATTTTGACAAAACCTCAATGTCTGCCTAACGTTATGGTGCCAACGTCCACACGATGTTAAAGCCTTACATCATTAGACGTTGGTATTCGGTTGGTTTTTAGTTGTGTTGTTAAGTAACTGAAATCCAACGTCTGTTCAACGTATTATCCCAACGTCAGATTGACGTAGAATAATGACATGCTGTTGTCGGGATTTTGACCAAACCTCAATGTTTGCCTAACGTTATGGTGCCAACATCCACACAACGTTAAAGTATTACATCATTAGACGTTGGTATTTGGTTGGTTTTTAGCTGTGTTGTTAAGTAACCAAGATCCAACGTCTGTTCAACGTATTATCCCAACGTCAGATTGACGTAGAATACTGACAGGCTGTTGTCGGGATTTTGACCAAGCCTCAATGTATGCCTAATGTTATAATGCCAACGTCCACACAACGTTAAAGTCTTGCATCATTAGACGTTGGCTTTTGGTTGGTTTTTAGTTGTGTTGGTAAGTAACCAAAATCCAACGTCTGTTCAACTTATTATCCCAACGTCAGATTGACGTAGAATAATGACATGCTGTTGTCGGGATTTTGACCAAACCTCAAGGTCTGCTTAACGTTATAATGCCAACGTTCACACAACGTTAAATTATTGCATCTAGACGTTGGTATTTGGTTGGTTTTTAATTGTGTTGTTAAGTAACAAAATCCCAACGTCTGTTCAACGTATTATCCCAACGTTAGATTGATGTAGAATACTGAAATGCTGTTGTCGGGGTTTTGACCAAACCTCAATGTCTGCCTAACGTTATGATGCCAATGTCCACACAACGTTAATGTCTTACATAATTAGACGTTGGTATTTGGTTGGTTTTTAGTTGTGTTGTTAAGTAACCAAGATCCAACGTCTGTTCAACGTATTATCCCAATGTCAGATTGACGTAGAATACTGACATGCTGTTGTTGGGATTTTGACCAAACCTCAATGTCTGCCTAACGTTATAATGCCAGCGTTCACACAACGTTAAAGTCTTACATCATTAGACGTTGGTATTTGGTTAGTTTTAAGTTGTGTTGGTAAGTAACCAAAATCCAACGTCTGTTCAACATATTATCCCAACGTCAGATTGACGTAGAATACTGACATGCTGTTGTCGGGTATTTGACTACAAGCAAACATCTTATAGACGTAATAAAGTTAACATCCACACAACGTTACATTCTAATGTGGGATCTCAGAACAACCATACAGGCCATCTACAGCACCCCCCCCCCACACACACACACACACACACACACACACACACACACACACAGTATAAAGTGACAGACAAAGGAAAGAACCGCACCCTTTCCCCCAATCCTTTCTCCTGTAACACCCTGACCCTGTTATCCTCTTACCCTTTCCCTATTCCTCCATTTATTACATTCTACAATAAATGTACCTATGGTAAGCTTGAACCTTGTGACTCTGTATTGAGTCTCCCAGTTAATTCCAACTGTACATTTCCTGTCATTTCCCTGGACACGACCCAACATGATAGATATTTTGTTGGTTATGTTGCTCTTAACCTAATGGAAATCCAACATAATCTGGATGTAGAATATTGGACAGTATTTGGCTGAAGGCTGTGTAGTGTAATAATCATCAATTTAACCTGCAAGTCCAACCACAGCAATTTGTAGCTGTTTCATGATCACCTGTGGCACAACTCTTCCAGGGCTACAGGACCAATATGGCCCAGAATACATGGTTGTATAGCCCTCAGCCTTTTCCAGATGACTGAATTTTACTTGAGACAAAAGCATTGCACACGGGTGCATGTGTTTGGTCCGATGTACTAACAGTCCTTATATGAGTCCGACACCCTATACCCAAAACCCGACCCTAAACCTATAACCTCAGAGGAAGTCCCTGGTTAGTTTTAACCTGCCACTGGTCAGTTGCAACCTGCCACATGCATGACAGGAGCCACGGGTTAGTTGTAACCGTGAGCGCATGTCGGGAGCGTGTTGTCAAACTAATGCCTGTTGGACTGTTAGTATGTCTAACAAACGTATGCTCATGGTGCAGACAATGAGGAAACGTATTAGGGTACCACAGAGAAGGGTCTGGTTGGAAGGATCTATAATCTGTCTGCATGTAAAGGTGACTACTGTATATCCTCATAAACTGCATAGTTCTTGAATAGTGTATGAGATGGTGTGATCTGCAGCACGAAGGCAACCTAGCTTTCCTTGTAGTTTTAAAGCAGTCCAGTGTTGTTGTTTTAACTGTTGTAACATAACAAAGTACCTCTTTACATTGACAGGTGATATACCTGTATATGATGTTCCGTATCAATGACAGTAGCCCTTACTGAGATCTTACAGTTGGTAATATGTCCTCAGCTCAGGGATACTGATACTCATATCTGGAAACGGAGAGGCAAATTCCCTTGACAGTCTTGTCGTCATTGTTTACAGTGTTTATCAATAGAGCCGGCCTTTATACGCCTACTGTATATCCACTCCACATTTGGGACGACAAACTCTACTGTTTGGACTGGAAAATAATGTCTCTGGTGGTGTGGGTGACGTCCAATCTAATGAGTCATCATTATTTTTTATTTATAACTATCACAAATGCATGTCTAATATGTACATTTGGACTGATTTGTATTGTGTATGTATATATAAGGCCAATGGCCTTATGGCAACATGCACAGACAGGCAATTAACGCTGGTTGGATTTAAGTTCTGACATCAGACAACAAAAATCCAATGTCAGAATAACGTCAATGTTAAAACATCATATTGAAAATTTAAATTTATGTCAACTGACGTTGATATTTGGTTGGATTTAAGTTGTGTTGGTAATTAACCAATATTCAACGTTGTTTCAACGTATTACCCCAACAAGTCCCACAATGCATTGCAGACATCCTTTGCCAGCCCACCAAAGCATTTTTGAACAAAACTGAAAGGTGATTGGCTGGCTATGAGTTGCAGGCAGCCCATTGGCTCTTGACTCACATGTGACTTGTCCACTGGAACAGAGTGTTCTTTTTGAATGCACAGCAGGCATGCACACACAGCAGCAGTTTGGCTCACCATGATCAGACAGCTGAAGTTAACAAGTTAAAGCAAACCAAAATAAAATCACCAAAAGGCTGTTTAACAGGAAAACAAGTAGCTGCCGATCTATTTGTTGGATTAAATCTGCATCATGGACATGGAGACTTGTGGCACACAGACAGAGAGAGGTTGGAGCAATGATGGACCATTACAGGTAATAATAAACTAAGCTTTTTATAGTTTTGTTCAATAACAGTGTTAAATAGCTCTATATTGTGATAGTAATCATTACTATTGTTTGTTCAGTAACAGTGTTAGATATATATTGTGATGCTATCTAGAGTATTTGTTTAGTAACAGTATTAAATAGCTCTTTATTGTTATAGTAATCATTGAGAGAAGTGGTTCTCAAACAGTGGTCCGGGGACCACCAGTGGTCCCTGAGGGGGCTCCAGGTGGTCCCCATCTAAATGATGGAGAGCTGGTAACCAAATGGACCCTTAACTCTTGTAAAATGAAACCAAATGGGCCATCACTGGTTCATTTGGTTTCATTTCATTTTACACTCCCCAGCTAAATGAGTTGGTCTACACAATCACACTTGCAGCACTTTTTGACTATTTTCATATAACACCAGCAGTCTCAAAAGACTAAGACTAATACATTTGCTGTGTGTGTGTGTGTGTGTGTGTGTGTGTGTGTGTGTGTGTGTGTGTGTGTGTGTGTGTGTGTGTGTGTGTGTGTGTGTGTGTGTGCACGCTTTTGTGTCTTCAGCTTCCAAACACTTCAAAATGAGAAACTGGTGTGATCCGGGCAATAAAGGACATCAGAAATCACCACCAAATCTCCACCAAATCCAAAGTAAGTCCATAAATTGGTTGTAATTTGAACAATTGGATGAGCTGGTTTACCTGTAATCTTAGTTTACTGAGACTCTACGTCTCTGCATTGCATTACCCTGCTTACTGGATAAAAGGTGTCTGCTAAATGCCTACATTGTAGATTAGTATTTATTTGACACGGTAAAGTTGACAGATGGCACACTGACCATCTACTATAGGAAATTTGTGATTTTTGTTGTGAGTGTAGTGATCATACTCGCAATGGTTCGCAAAGGAGCCAGCAGTCATTTTGTATGGAAGCTGACAACAATGGCTGCTGGCAGCAGTGAGGAGGGGGACTGCCCATAACGCCTACAGTCAGCAGTGAAATACGTAAAAGTTTATAGTGTTAATAATGAAAGGGTATAGGGATCTGATGTTTCACTCAACCAACGAGTCAATGTTTACCATAGGGTTCACAATACATTGTCCTCTTTCTTTTCTCAGAAAGATTTGTGTCATTTGTGAAAGTCTAATTGTCCAAATTAACTATCTTGTTTCAAGCATTATATACCTTTAAATCTGTATAGTCTATCATTCATAATGTGTTGTATTTATTATCATTTTCATTCACTATAGGACTGTGTGACCGGGCACATGCAAATGTAAAGAAAGAAAGAAAAATGGGAGCAAGGGAGACATCAAGATCAAAGGTCCTCTCAAGTAGAAAACCATCGGGTGAGTACATCCACACTATACTGAACTTGACTATTACTTGCCAGTTGACAATAAAGCAGGCCTGCTTATTATTATTATTTTTTTTTTAATCCAAAATGAGTTAATAGCAGTCCGGCAGACTCTTCACATACTAGAGCATGTCTGAAATAAATGTCAGAGCTGAAATTGACATGTAAATATGAAATAAATGCTTAAACATGTAGCTAAGAGTCCACAGAAGTGAACCTTTCAAGCCTGTTTTCTCAACTCGCGGTTTTCTGCAAGACATTACAGAACGGTCATATAATTATATCTTAGCTGTTAATGCACTTAATATGGCATTCCTTCCTGCGACTTTTACCATACTCTCAGGTTGTCATCGTTGGAGACACAGGGAATAATTCATTGGATGATGCACCAAGAAGAACTGACACTTCAGTACAACCTTAGTCGACATCATGGCAAGAATTAAGTCCCTGGGGCCTGCGTCTTTTTGATGTTGTATATGGTAAGTTAAAAAATGTAATTTCTCAATGTAACTTTTCCTTGACATTTTCTTTATTTTATATGGTGTAGGGGGCATAATATGATCGGATACATTTGGCCTCTAGCCAACTGTATGTAGGTGCCAAAACCCAAAACAGCATTCACTTGTTTTGGCTAATACAAAAAAGAAAGAAAGTTTGCACCAGTCACTGTGAAAATTAAGTAAGTACAGCCGTCTATCTTTATAGACCTTAGGCATTCTAATTTATGTTGATGTCATGTTCTCTAGAATCCACAATATAGTTGAATATCCCTACATTGTCCAGCAGAGACAGAACTCGTATCTGCAAACTCATTTAATTTTAAAATAACAATTTCTCACTGATACCAAACTTTTGAACAGATATGTGTCAGTCAATACTTTACATTTCATAATGTAAATATCAAGCTACAGTTGTTACAATAGCTTATTTCTGTCATTTATCTTTAGGGGAACTAAAGAAGAACACAATCCCTCTACAATTTAAACAGAACTTGGCAGAGAAGACTCCAACTGATTTGCGGCAGCTCATGATAGAGCTGGAAACAGGACAGTAAGCTCAGACAGCTTGAAAACAAAATAAAAAGTGAATGATGGAGCACACAGTGTCACATGGTACTGTGAGTGTGGTAGTGCTGATAGCAACAGATACTGTACATACACTCCCGACGAGTCTCTCTTTCTCTCCTTAATGTACTAATTACATTTAAATTTTAAGTGATTTTATTTGTGTTATTGTGTTATTTCTCATTCAGTCTTTTTGATGTTTTTGCCTTTGGTACATATTTTATAGACATGCCTCAAAGATGCACCATATTGTTTTTATCCATTCGTATTGTATAATCATTTTAAAGTTTCACAAATTGAATAATTTGTTTTCCTACAAAGGAAATTTGGGCTATGAACCTATTAACGAAACCTGTAACTCTTTGGACCACAATATGACTATTACCTGCATACATATTCCAATATGCTAATTACATGTTTAAGGAAATATTTAATAATGTTCTATTAAACTTTGTAAAATAATATTGTGTGCTATTGTATTTTCACCTTGTTAAAACTTTAAAAAAAAAACCTTAATCTGTCCTCCAGATGTCCTGTGCCCAGTGGGAAATGTTGGAGGTTGACATCATACCAACATTGGATTGACATTATATTCTCAACTAAAATACAATGTGGCCTATAACATTAAGAGGCCAACCAAAATTCAGCATATATCTAACGTAGGTTGACATCAAGCCAATGCTGGGTTATGATGTCAAACCAACGTTAGTTTATGATGTCAGTCCAACGTTAGGTTATGATGTCGGACCAACGTTAGTTTATGATGTCAGACCAACGTTAGTTTATGATGTCAGACCAACGTTAGGTTATGATGTCAAACCAACGTTAGGTTATGTCAAATCAACGTTGGTTTATGATGTTAGACCAACGTTATTTTATGATGTTAGACCAATGTTTGTTTATGATGTCAGACCAACGTTAGGTTTTTATGTCAGACCAACGTTGGGTTATGACGTCAATCAAACTTTCATATCCAACCAAAGAACAATGGTCATCCTGATGTCAGACCAACATTAGTTTATGATGTCAAACCAACGTTAGCTTTTTATGTCAGACCAACGTTGGGTTATGACGTCAATCAAACTTTCATATCCAACCAAACAATGGTCATCCAACGTTGGTTTATGATGTCAGATCAACGTTAGTTTATGATGTCAGACCAACGTTGGGTTATGACGTCAATCAAACTTTCATATCCAACCAAACAATGGTCATCCAACGTTGGTTTATGATGTCAGATCAACGTTAGTTTATGATGTCAGACCAACGTTGGGTTATGACGTCAATCAAACTTTCATATCCAACCAAAAAACAATGGTCATCCAGATGTCAGACCAACGTTAGTTTATGATGTCAGACCAACGTTAGGTTTTTATTTCAGACCAACGTTAGGTTATGACGTCAATCAAACGTTCATATCCAACCAAAAAACGATAGTCATCCAACGTTGGTTTATGATGTCAGACCAACGTTAGTTTATGATGTCAGACCAACGTTAGGTTTTTATGTCAGACCAACGTTGGGTTATGACGTCAATCAAACTTTCATATCCAACCAACCAACGATGGTCATCCAACGTTGGAGTACAACGTTATCCTAACGTCAAGTAGACGTCTTGTGCCAGCTGGGTAGACAGAGTTTTGTCAGAGACAGAGCTGGCTAGAGCAGCTGCATTATTGGCTGAGGAATGGAACAAAAAAGCCAGGTATACGCTCCTGTATTTTTAACATCAGTTATTATGGTGGTACTTTGGAGAGACAAATATTTTCTGAGGTGGTACTTCAGTATAAAAAGGCTGGGAACCGATGGGCTAGAGTACTACAGTAGCCTACTGGCTTCTACTACTGCCCAATAGACAAAGTGAAACCAAAACTATAGATAGAGTCTAACTCAAGACAACAACCTTCTCTACAAAATGATAGGGTACACAAACTTATGGGCATTTTTTGGGCATGTCATTACAGTATAAACAAGTCTCATACTTCATCGTTGTTCATCTTGGTCCAATAACTCCAAAATGCCAGGTCTAATTTCTTTGTATGGCTGCAGAATGCACAGTCCTGGAAATAACAGCATATATTTCGCGAGTTTTGCTAAACACCAACACGGTGGATTGGAATGAGTGCTGCGGCTAACACTGGCCGGCTGCTCAGATTGTTGTTTGAATGACAGAGAAATGAGCAGGTGAAGAAGAGAAGGTTGGCGGAGGTCAGGTCTAAAGGCAAGAAGATTGTAGAGGAGTAGAGTTGTTTGGAAAGAGAGCAAACCAGAGAGAGAGAGAGAGAGGGGGGGGGAGAGATATATAGCCTACTGTATATCTGTGGTGTCAAACTAAAAGTAAACAACTCCTACAATTCCAAGTGCTTCTAAGTTCAAATAGGGGTCAAATAATATTATTTGAACTGGGGACCCCGAAAAATAATCATAGGCTTCATATGATGACTTTGGGGGTCACAGCCTGATCGTTGCATTTCACAGTACGAGTCACTGCACCATCGTATAATATAACAAAGTATAAATTAGGGCTCACGGTGTCAAACAAACAGCTTCTTCAAACAAAGAGAGTCAAAGTAAATGAAAACCTATACCCAACATCCGTTTCAGCATTTCTTTTATTCAGTAGTGAGTCCCACAAGATACAACGCTGCTTCAGAAAGAACAGGTTTTCTCCAGGTCACCATTGTGTCAGTAACATGTCTAGAGAGGAATGTCTTTGTAAAAACTATAAAGCTGTACGTGGTGCATTCATTATAATTCTGCTCAACTCCAAATGTATAAGTAGAACTAGAAAGTGCAGTTTATTTATTACTGGCATTACCAAATTACATCAACTTCATTTTACTTTCCTATATTTGAATGTTCCACTTTCAGAATCGACTGAACTTGAATGCAGCCTTGTCAAAAAAAAATAAAGAATAAAAACCAATGCAGTAGGCACACCAAGGCTTGAAATGTCTAAATACTGTACACTCCAACATATAATATATATATTTTTTACTAACAGTACAACTATTATGGTCTATTTTTATTATAAATTAATACATACTGTATAAATTATAGTATCACCAGCATACACGCCTATAGATACATTTGAGGATCAGAAGAGGAAGTGTGTTTAATAAATCACCGGTAAACATTAACATGTGATTCTGATCCACAACCAATGAGGACACAGACTATAGGACATCAATTCGTTAAACCACTGGCATCCCCATTTTGGGCAGATCATTAGGCAATATAATGAAAGAAACACACACAGATCTATAAGATCACAAGGCTTTGCATCCCAGCGCGTTGTGAGCTTGTAGATTGGCTATCCTCAGCCCACGGCATGCACCACAAAGCATTTAGGGCTCAAGTGGTTGATTAAAGATACTGTATGGCCTCATTCACACGTACCAAACACCGTTTTTTTTAGGCCAACACAATGCTTTTCCAATGGTTTGACCGAACATTTTGTGTTTGATGAGGCAGAACACCACCAGCAATCAGAAATCAAACACAAATGTTTGATCAAACCATGTGACTCCCATTGGAAAAGCAGTGTGGTGGCCTAAAAAAAACGACCAAACATTTGCTTGATTGGTGTTTGATAGGTGTGAATGAGGCCTAAGTGAGCATGCACGTGTTCTATATCTGGGGCTGTCACGATTATAACATTTAAGTCGCCGATTAATCGTCACACAAATAATTGAGATTAACGATTTAATTGTGTCATGGGATCATTGGAACACATTGAATACATTTATTTTATTCTTTTAAACATTTCTGCTTTTGGTTTGGTAATCAAAAATTGCAAAGGGCAGATATTGTTTTCTGATATTTTCCCACTACATATGACATTTTACTTAAATCATCACAAAGTATAGTCAATTCAATAACTGCTCCTGTTGCTTTCTGTTGATAATATTTATAAATCCTTAAAATAAGTGTTTTTCACGTAGTCCCTTTATGACGAATAATAATAATAAATACCGGTATTCAAAGAAATAACAGACCTATGTATTAATTTTATACTTAGCTGATATAAATAGCTGATCTATAAAGCTTACAATGCTTACTTTGTGACACGCTGTAAGCTTGTAGATCAGCCATTTCTGCTTTTTTACATTTGAAAATGTATTAAATGAAATTAACGACTGTGATAAGGTACATTCTGTGCACTCACCGTGAACAATCATTCCAGTATTTCTTTAACACTGGAAATTAAAAAATGTTTTTCGAAATCATGACAGTTTTCTGAATTACCTGTTTCTATATCAGTGGTGCTCAATATTTCATGTCAAAGACGCCCAAAATCATATGAAATTGGCCGAGCCCCGTCCGAAAATATCTCGTTCCATTTTGCACCACATTTTGACGATTCTTAAAAAAATTGCAGACCTACAAGCTCGGCACTCGGTGCCGCGCTATGAGCTTGTAGATCTGCTATTTCTTTCAATAGCTAAAGTATAACATAATGCTTAAAACAACAAAAAGGGGTTCCCGTTCTGAATGGGTTAAAAAAGTGTAACCAAGCCCCAAATCCAAAATGTGCGTGAAGCCTGACATCTCAGTGAAAGATTCAAACAGGACCGCGCTGTTCTGTGGTACCAGATGATGGCACCACCACCTATCGAGTACAGCAGATAATGACAATCACCAAAAGCAGCTTTATTATGGCAGACCACCATTCGGTATGCATGCTCCTCACCTTTAGATGTCAGGCCTCACTTTCTCCCTCTTTTCTTTTTAGGGGGCTCTTCAATGACTGGCTTTCAGTCATTATGTCATGTGGCAGCCAAGTCTATGGACTTTGCGTGTGCCCCCAAAGGCACCACTTCACTTCACATTGTTATGCAGTACATTTTAGATAGACCTACGGGTCTAAACAGCCAAGTTTAATCTAGGGGTGGACGATATGGCGATAATTATCGTCGGGACGATACAACGTCTCCACGATATGGCTTTTTAGAGTTATCGTTTTCATCACGATAAATGTGCTGCATCAGACAGTGAATGCACACTCTATATATGCAGTTCTATGCCGTAATTTTTACTTCTGCAGTACGACAGTTTCGTTCACAAAAAATAAAAGATCTACAAGCTAACCACACGTTGCTACGGCACCCCAATGGACGGCGTGGTTTGCTTATAACTCTGTTGAGTTCTCAGCACTCCCAAAGTCCCCGCCCCCTTTCTTCTAGGCAGAGGGAAACAGCATTGCGCTGAGCTGTAGCCTCATGTAGTAAACAGCTCAACATGTCGAGGAAGGGCGACGTGTTTATAGTTCCCAAAAAGAACTCCACGTCTGTCACACAGACAGAGCCCGTGTGTTAAGACCAACGTGACTCGTCTTCATGGATATAAACTCACAAAACAACAGCATAGACTGCAGGACTCCTCCACCACCATTTACCACGCTATCGTCTGCTACGCTACAGAGTAAATTGTCCGTAACACCGGGGCTTCACCGGGCGCATCAGCATCGCGTCTCCGTCACCATCACAGAATGTTCCCCTTTTAATCAATTAAAATTGAACTGGTTCGTTTGTTGACGCACGCGACGGAGACGCAACTCGCCCGGTGGAGCCCTGGCGTTAGGCTGGCCACGGCTAGTAGCCAAGTAGCCAAGCACCAGAGTGCGCGCCGCTCACTGTACACGCGTCGCTCGCTTAATAATCATTAATTTCTGTATCAATGCGGACATAACGTGGTAAATGTTCATAAGCACACAAGTGTACAAAATGCTTTTTACACTTGATTTATCTCCAGAGTCCTCAGTCCTGCACCCCCACAATGCCATATGCCAGTTTAGCCTTAACATCTACATGTTATTCAATGTATTACTTTAGCACAAAATAATCTTTTCTAAACCAAGCCCTCATTCAAAAGTTATGTAAGTAAGTAAAATGAAATGTTATTTATAAAGCACCTTAAGAAACAAAGTTAGAAGGTAAAAGCAAGGAACATATCAATCACAGTTGTGACAATATCAGAACAAAAACAGACGAGGCAGAACAGAAACATAGGGCTATACAAATGAATGTATTTTCTGTGAATTAACTCAGTTTAATCCAGTGATCCTCAGCCATTTTAATTTCAAGGACCCCAATAGAAAAGGAACCACCGCTCATCCGCTGAAAAAAACTTTAGAGAGGTGCTGGAGCCACAAAGGGAATAAGAGAAAAAATAAAGGGAAGCTCCGCACACTCAGATCTGTGCACAATCAATTTATTTTTGGCAAGCTTTCGTTCTACTGACCTTCTTCAGGCATTTCAAGGACTTATCCAGGAATTTCAAGGACCCCCAAATTAAATGTATATGAATTAGCCCAGGGTGACAGGGCCTTTTCATTGTGATTTTCATCTCTGCACTGGGACCCCATGTTACAGACATGTTTACAATATTTTACAACAGTAGCTACTTATATTTTGTTATTTAAAGCTGTGATTATTTATTTAAGAAGCACTGTTCTGAACCAATGTTCGCCTTTAAATAAATAAAAATGTAATCATCCTTAACCTTTTAAGCTAAAATAATGATGACCGGGGACTTAAAATCATTGTTTTAATTGATGGCCTTCATGCCCTGGCACTTGGCCTTGTGCCCTCAAAAAGTTGACCACACTAAAGGCCAAATGGGACTCATAACAACTTTTTGGGAATCATTTGAATGACCACCTGTGCATCCCGGGACCCATTACATTGAAAACCTATTTACATCACTGATACAATTACAGCGTCACACAAAAGCAGCAAAAGTAGAAGATCCACAAGCACAAGATGTGTGAGTGAAGTGACATGATTTGAGCTTGTAGATCTGCTACTTTAGCCCTTTTTGAATTTGAATCCTATATGGGATTTCCACCGACAGAGACGATAAGCAGAGCTTGCGGATCTGCTATTTCTGTTGCTTTTGTGTGATGCTATAGTATGGTAGAGCATACATTTGCAAGACATAAAATATAAAAAAATGACAACAAGCGGTTTCTGCTGACAGCTACATTATAATAGTGTGGGGTGTGTGTGCTCGTGCACATACCGATGAGGAGTTTCTCATGGTATTTAAATGTCTAAATACAGTCTAAATGGTATTTCTTAAATTTTTGTTACCTTGTACTGTTAAGTAACTTGAAAAATAACCATAAAAAACCGCGCGCGAAAATATCGTGATAATATCGTGTATCGTGATAAGCTTGAAAAAATATCGTGATAAAAGTTTTGTCCATATCGCCCACCCCTAGTTTAATCCCATGATGATGACACAATTATCTGGTTTACACATCAATTGGTTTTAACATCCAGGGCACTAAATCGCACATCATTTTAACCCATTTTGGTGTTAGCATTATGTTATGCTTTAGCTATTGAAAAATAGCAGATCTACAAGCTTGTAGGTCTGCTATTTTTGAAAAATCGAAGAACGACTGACATAGAAACAGCTTTTTCAGAAAACTGTCATTTTCAAACAGACATTTTTTTAATCTGATCTCAGGTCAAAATGGGTTAAAAAACACACACAGCCTCATTGGTATTTGGTAGTGGAACCGAGCCTGGATCTGGGTCTGGGTCATGCAGGATTGAAGATCAGGCACCATGTATCTCGACAGAGGTCCAGGCGGTCATTACTATAGTTTTTAATTCAGTTTCATTCATTCACTTTTTTAAACCCACGCCAAACCTGGCATCGTAACATTTTCCAAAAAACAACATACGTAAAAGCACTTTTTGATGGGATTTCGCAGAATATTTTTGCGAATATTATGACCTAGCTGGGGTTAACGTGGTTAAAGTACGGTAGACTACATTACAGAGCGAGGGCCATTTCAGGGCAACGTGTGCTAGATAAAAAAAAAAAGAAAAAGAAAATCAGCATGCCTGCAGAGAGGTCACGTCTTGACTCCGGGGACTGCAGAACCATTTGTTTCCCTGTCACTTTAAATCAACCACAATAGCCATGTGTACACTTCACCGTAGGACACACAAACTCACACAAAGGAATGTGCTTTGGTTCAGGTTCAAAAAACATCGGTCACTTTGGGTCATCTAGAGGCGTTTGGATTATAGTGATCGACCTTGGCTACACTTGTAGACATGAATTTGCAGAGGTCTCACTCGGTGCTGCTTGTTGTTGCTGCTTTTGCTTAGCACCCCTGGAAGGAAGCGTTTAGAGAATCCTCTCGTTTACAATAGGTGATACGTGTAATGGGATTTCTAGACGCTTTTAGACCAGTGGTTTCCAACCGTTTGCATATCAAGGTCCATTATTTATTCAACATTCGAGTCACAGACCACCATTTTGAGAATGAGATTTAGCCTCCCTCGGACCCAAAAAAAAAAGAATATGTCGTTATCGTTGGATGTGATTATTGTCCACAATTCCACGCTGTATCGATATTGGTACCATAAGGAGAGACAGCAGGCAAACGATCAAAACGACAATTATTTTACGTCCTCTAAATTTGTGTAGACTTCTTGTAAATGAAGTAATGCAGATGTTTAACGGTAATTTAGCACGGAAAATGAAACAAAATGGGTTTAATTTGTTTATGCTCTCGAGAGTTAAAGAGTGTATTTGGTTACCAACTCTCCATCATTTAGCTGGGGGGGGGGGGGGGGGGGGACCACTTGGAACCTCCTCAAGGACCACTGGTGGTCCCCGGACCACTGGTTGAAAACCACTGCTTTAAACGCAGCCAATGAGAATTCACCCTTTGTCAAGTCCCGCCCGTGGTTGTGCCCCTCTTCGCACCCATTGGTTGCAGTTTTCGTGGTTGGACAAAAAAATCCTCTCTCTCCGTCCACTACCGTTGAAATAACATGTTCTTCAGTTGCTTCATATTGATATTCTGTGCACTTACATCACAGGTGCAGCATGGTGACTCAGCATATCATGCATATCAAGCTTTAGCAAATTCAACATAAACAAGGTGGAACAAGGCCTGCTGGTTAATCAGTCAGGGACCAATCAGAAGGCTGACAAGGGGTGAATTACTTTGGATGGACCACACATTTACTCAGACCACTAATTTAGGATAGATTGACAGACCATTTCAATGGATACAAATCGTATCAATAAAATATGAAATGAAATAATACAGTTTCTTCCGAGTAAGGAAAATAACAAAATGCATTGAGGAAATGCCTATAAACATATCTTTTTGAATACTATAAAACACTATTGGAAAGTCATTCTGCAAAAAAAAAAAAAAAAAAAAGATACAACAAAATGTTCCTTACGAATACGTACCGGTATATAAACACAGTCTGTCAGCATAGAAAACAACAGAACACATGACAAAATATGACTTTTTCTAAATATTTAAACATGAAATGTAATAAGGCAAGCTAACAAAAACAACAGACAGTTTGACCTCAAATACATGGGGAAAGAAATATATATATATGAACTATTTTAACCACTTAAACCCTATATTATTCAGTTGGCCAGTCCTAGTCCCTCCCCCCCCCCCCCCCTTCTCTACACCAAATAGCTGATCTACAAGCTCACAACACGTATGTGCTGTAGATCTTCCATCTTTTGCAGAATGGGGTACGTTTAGGGTTCATGTGGTTAAACTACGGAGCTCCCTTTGTCTGATAACAATCTCTTATCGTACCTTTTGTGTTAAAGCTCTTCCACGTGTCCGTCTCTCTCTTTGGTAAAGTTTCGGCCGGCGCCTTCCGCCACGGGGCTGTTTTTGACCCGCCCGGCGTCCAGCGCTGTCACACAGGACCCTATTTTGTCTGGAATGTGGAACCAGGCCCAGCCCAGCACAACACAACACAACACGGCACGGCACAGCCCAGCCCAGCACAGCTCAGCTTTGGTGCCATGGTAAACACAATGTTCTCAATATACCCTTTTAAAGAAACAGTGGGGGAAAACATTTGAAAATCAGGCGGGATAAGTAATGAGAGTTTTTTTGGTGTTTTTTTTTGTTTTTGTTTTTTTTGCACGTCGACAACTGAGCCGCGTAATGTCATTGGCACTGGAGAGACGTGGAGTCGAGATGATCCCTTTTGTCTGTGTGGTTGTTTGTAGAATAGATTGGTTACACAGAGATCTGGAGTTTCTCAACTTTAGATTATTTTTGTTGTTTTTCTTCATTGTAAAAAGCATGACTGTGGCTTTGGTTTTGTTGTGTTCCTCCTTCTCCTTCGCAAAGACGGAGGAGACGAGAGGAGGGGAGGGGGGGAAGATCAAAGTGGAAAGGAGAGAACGAGAAGAGAAGGGGGGGTGAGGTTTTTTGGCTTCTAAATGAGAAGAGAGTCATCTTCAGATGTAAAAAAAAAGGTCCTGAGAAGAACGGAGAGGAGTCAGTACGTCGCCCGTTTTTTTTTTTTAACTAACTAACTAAACTGTTCAGGCGTAGAACTCCTTGGTGGGAGCCTTCTGATAGGCTGTGGGGGGCACTTTGGTCACGCCCAGGTCGTAGCTGCCCTCGTCCTTCTTCTTCATCCGGTAGGCGAGGAGGAGGAAGAGGCAGAGCGCGCAGAGGAAGGCCACCACGCCGCACGCTATGATCGCTGGAAACACAAGACAACATAACAGTGTTAAAACACAATGGCTGCCAAACTGCCAAATGAGTTACCCCAGTTTCGTTTTATTGGCGCTGGATCACCATTCTTTTTTACGGGGTTCCCGGGACACCACGCGACACGTCATGCATTCCTATGGGATGATGGAATACTACCGTCTGTGTCTTTCAAATGGATAATTCTAGTTTTTTTAAGGGCACCTGGGTGTGTGGAACGCAGCGACGCTAGAATGATATTCTTTTTAATTGGTGGAAAAACGATCTGAATTTGCAGCGAGACTAAACCTTTTAAGTATACTTTGTTGTACGACGGTTTTTATACAAGAAATAGACAAATAGCACCGTGAATAGATGATCGGTCATGTTTGAGATGCGTTGAGCCTGTAGAGCAGCTGGAAGATTTTTGAAAAAGGTTTGAAACTTTGTTTTTGTTTTGTTGTTTTTTGTTGTTTTTCAATTGAAACAATAAAAATCCAATTTTGAAATAAGAAATGTGATATTTTCTATTGTAAAGTAAAAAAAGAAAAAAAGCTGTCTTAGTCAAGTTAAAGTTTCTGGGTTTTTGTTTTGCTGTTGCTGGATGAAAGCATTTGAAAGTTTTTTTAGCATTTTGGACTTTTAGCACTAAAAGACGGACGTGCGACATCGTTTGTCTTTGAAGGTAAAAAGAAAAAAAAAAAAAAAAAACCATCATGTGACTTTTACCTGCCAGGACTTCAGTCCTCTCCCATAGGCTCTCCGACGTCACGCCTTCCTCCGGAGTTTCCAGGTCCAGCGTTCGGCCGCCCGCACCTCCTTCCAGCTGCACTCCGCCATCTTCTTTGGTCAGCACGAGCACGCCTTCCCCTCCGGCCTCTGGGCTCGGAACCGTCTCACTGGGAGGAGGAGGAGGAGGCGGGCTGGCAGAGGTGGGACTGGTGGCAGCGGCTCCATCGGACCAGTCCGCCGTGGGCTCCCCTGCTGCCGGTACCACCTGGCGCAGAGCCAAGAGAAACAGAGATATGACGAGCTGGACTAGGGAGGATAATCGATTAATCGGTGTTAAGAAATCGGTTAAACTCAACAGTTCATAACTAATTGTAATTACAGAGGAACGCACATACAAAGATGCCATCGCCTGGCCCTGTATCGTCAATGGTGTACAGCAAATAACAACCGTCTGCTTGTCTATATAGGCAGCCACACTAATTACTGAATGTCAAGTCTCGAGGATTTCTTCAGAATATGACACTTACTGAATTTACTACATTATGAATACACTAGTGGTTCTCAAATGTTTTATTTTCAAATGGAGCTAAATGGATTTGGCTTTTTTTTTTGGGATCTCGACCTGAAAAGTTTGGGAACCACTGCCCGGCATGCTGTATACAACCGGTAGTTAATGCAGCAAACTGTCTCAAGGGTTGCACAGGGAAAGGTCCTTATTAAGACTCGTGTCTCTGGTGTTTTTATGGTTTACCTCCGAGTCTTCCTCCTTCTCTGGAAATACATCCGATGACGTCACGGAGTCCTCCGCTGCGGTCGGAGCCAGAGGATCCCGGCGGTCCTCCTCGGCCGTCGTGGTTGGTGGGTTTGGAGGAGTGCTCTGTGTCGCGCCGGGGCGGGCGGGCGTCACCTCAAAGATGTCGAACAGGACCTTCGGGTCTGTCAGCGTTGTTACGTCATGGTGGACTGAGGGGAGGAAGGAAGAGCCAAAAATCAGGATCCTAGGCTTCCAATGTCAACCATCAAACCATTGTCACCTCAAAATGACTGGGGGGAGGGGGACAGCTAATCTACAAGTTGAAAACGTGCTGCAATGTGGCGTGTTGAGAGCTTGTAGATCAGCAATCTTCCGTTTGTGTTGTTCGACTAATTATACAGGGTTTAAGTAGCCTGGGCTCCACCTATGCTTTCTATGGCATAGGCAGCTCCTGGCAGGATCCGCCGGGAGAATCTAGACACAGCTGCGCGGCATGAGACTAATTAATTAGAGTGACAGAGAGAGAGGAGTTTGTGAGTGTACGGGTGTGCGTGCGTGTGTGCGTCAACTTAGCAAAGGTGCAGACGATCAGAAATCAGCAGAGAGTGATCGACCCTTGCGCTACTCTATGCCGAATTGAAGTGGACTCGGTCCCAGACATTTTTTTCCTCCCTGGAAAAAAAAACGTCTGGGTTTCCGAGGCTAGGGTTTAAGAAGTGGTTATGGGAAAATCAGTAATGAGAATATACATACTGAGAATATTACTCTAAGCATCTATAGGTTTGTGTATGCATCTATGGAAAAGCGTTTGATTAATAAATCATATACTGTACACACACACACACACACATCTTATCTATACAGTATATAATTATATATGCATATAACTCTGGATTGTGTTATTTATTCAAGGGACAGATCATCCCTGTGTTAAAATAATAATAATAATAATAATAATAAATTAAATAAATTACAGAAATCCCCGGAGAAATCCCCGGACCCCGACGCGTCGTCGTCATCGTCGCCTTCGTCGTCCACGGGGAGGTCCCCCGACGGATGTCCCTCCAGGTACAGGTCGTCTGCCTGGGACGAGGGGGCGGGCGACTGGGACGACACCAGGAGCTGGAGAGAGAGAGAGGTCAACGGACAAACACATTAATGTACGGGTGAAGTCACATCGAGTTCTAAAACTGTAGGGTCTGGATTCGGAAACCAGAGGAATCGTAGAAACCGGCTTCTTTCTTTAGCAAGAAAGATGTATTGCTATTTTTGTTGTCTTCTTTTGTGATGGAACCGGGGAGTGTGGGGTATATGTGGGGTTGTTTGTCTAACAAAATTGAAAATCCTATAAATAAAGTTATAAAAAAAAAGAAGAATGTATTGGCGCTGCACTGCGGCGACGTGGGCATAAGGGCTACGCTTGCATGCGGGCCCTTTGTCCAAGACAAATGTCTTCCTCGGGAGACAAATAATAAAGAACCTTGAACATTGAGTAACCAATTCCAGAACGGTCTTTCTTTATCACACTGAGAGCTGGTATGTGGACTTTACGTCTGTTAAACAATTTACCATACCGGTGGTTATTGAACTTTTACATTTCAGAGTTACAGACCTGTAAGGGTCCATTTGTACACTCTCTCAGACCACTTTTTACACTGGTTGGTTCCCAATGGGAACCGGTTCAGTTATTTTTGGTTCTTTATAGTCCATGAGCCAGAGCTCCAAAATTGGAACGTTAATTGTGAATTGAGTGGACAAAAAAAACATACCTATATAAAATTGTTATCACCATGAAACTTCCTCAGTTGATTACTTACACGATTTATTGTATTACTCATTTTATTTGTGTATATGCAAATGAGGCATTAGATAGGAAAATATTAAATAAATTGAAAATATGAAAAAGCTACTACTGTGGAAGGGTTATCATTAATTTAGTAATATTGATCCTATAAACAATTTAATATTAAGTATAGTTTTGCACACTCAATTCATAATGAACCCATTTTGGGCGGGAACCAAAATTATGTTATAATTTAGCTATTGAAAAATAGCAGATCTACAAGCTCATAGCGCGCCACCGAGTGGCGCGCTACGAGCTTGTAGGTCTGCTATTTTAGAAAATTCGTTAAAATGTGGCGCAAATCACTGAATATATATTTCAGAGCGAACATTTTTAACTAAAATATTTGCTTCTGGGGGGTCCCTGGAACTACATATTTTGAGATGGGGGTCCGTGGCCCAATAGAGATAATTCTGGGGGTCCTCGACATGAAAAAGGTTGAGCACCACTGACATAGAAACATAGGTTTTTCAGAAAAAAAGCTTTTTTTTTTAATCGACCAAAATGGGTTAACGTTCCACTTTTGGAGCTCTGGCTTACATCTCCCTTACATGTTTCCAGAAACATGTAAGGGAAGTGCGTTTGTCCCTTCTCTAAATAAAAGCACCCTGGCCAACGCTCCACACATCCTAGACTCTTTCCCTTCTCCCTCTTGGCTCCCGAGCGGTGTCGTCGTGTGCAATAAACTCAACTTTTTTAAGTGGCAGTCAGAAGAAACTGCAGACTCACTCCCCGTTTTTCCACCGCACTTTGAAAACCCACCTATTTAGACTCCACTCTAGCACTCCTCTCTCTCCTTGTGTCATCTGATAGATGCTATGCTACTAGCTACAGGGCATTAAGCAACTAGTCGACTATTCAACTAGTGGACTAGTAAATCCACTAGTCGACCTTGTTGGTACTAGTTGACTAGTTGAAGAAAAAACTAGTAGGCCTCAAGATCAGGTAGATTTTATAGTCACCAATGTACACAGTTTTTAAATGTATAAATATTAAATATATAATATTTATATAATATAATATATATATAAAAATAGTAGTAGTAGTTTAACAACTAGTCGACTAGTAAACTAGGCAATTAGTCAACTAGTAAAAATGACTAGAAGTGAATGCCCTACGTAGACACATATCACCTTGAATGTAATGACACTTTTTGGATCAGAAGTGGAATCGGAGGCTTAGGAGCTGGGTTTGAAATGCTCAAAAAAGGTATAAAGCTTTGAAAAGCGGAAACACTCTCCTCCGCATCTCTCTGTCTCTCTCTCTCTATTAGAGCTTTAGAACTCTCTCTCTCCTTCTCTACTGTCTAGCGTCTAACAGTGCTGCACGATTATCACACAATTCACATTTTTTCCAATGAAAGTATTTAGTTATTTATATAAAAAAATACAACAACAACAAACAAAAACATTAGAGTATCTCAAATGAATTGGACAGCCAACTAGTGCTTGCACGATTCTTCACAAAATGAGATTGCATACTGTAGGTGTCTGAATCTAAGATCTCAATCTTTTTGTGATTCATTGTGCAGCACTAGCGTCTAATAAGACAGATGTTCCTCCAAAGAAAATCTTAAAAAGGAGTCGGAGAGAGAGAGGGTGTGTGTGTGTGTGTGTGTGTGCGCGTGCATGTTACAGCCTGTATTCACTACTCCCATTTAGGCCTATGACTGTAAATGGAGTGTGCATTGATTCTTTCATGTTGATTTATTTTTAAGAGCTATGACAGTCATTTTGTGAAGCTAAGCAGAGACAGGGAGGATGTCTGATGGACACACACACACACACACACACACACACACACACACACACACACACACACACACACACACACACACACACACAATCGCAGGGGTTCTCAAAGTTTTTGGCTGGGGGGGGACCCCTGAAAATGCTTTGGCCATGTCTCTTACTTTTCAGGCAAGTAGGAATGAGTGGAGTGGAAAAAGTGGAAAAAGACCTGCACTTGTACAAGTACAGCCTCTGAGACCTTAAGTGGGTCAACCCCTGTATCTGTATTTTTGAATAGCCAACTGCACACTGTGTATTTTCTTATTTAATGAAGCAACGAAGGTCCGGAGGGACCGGAAAACGTTGCTTCATTAAATAAGAAAATACTACATGTACCAAGCAAATAACACAGTGTGCGCGGGGGTGTATACCTTATTGCTTTCATTGATGTCCACTGGTCTATACGCACCTGCAGTGCATACGCCTGATTTCTAGGTGTGCGAACTGCGAAGGTTTTCTCCCACAGTGAATTAGCCAATGCTAAAAATGACACAGAAGCTCGTAGAGTTAAAAAAAAAAAGGAAAGTAAACAAATAAATACATAAAAAAATGGATTGACACGGTTAAGGGGAAGGAAGGGACAGCTGAGCTCGGACATTATTGATGAGGGAGAAAGTGAAGCGTGTGAAATGAAATCCAGAGCGGAGACGGAGACGAGGAAAGCTGCAGATGTTTACTGTAAGACTCAATGCAGCCCATTGAGACCTCAGGTATGTCTGGTATGAGGAGCACGCTGCTATTAACACAGGTGCAGAGAGCAGGGGGGAGGGGAGGGGGGACGAGGGGACGGGCAAAGCGTCTGAGCTGTCGGCGGGGCCAAAAACCTTGTATGTGCAAAAACTGAAACGGAAACAAGAATCTAGTCTATAATGCAGTGGTTTTCAACCTTTTTCCATTATGAAGGTCCATTCATTATTCGGCATTCGAGCCACACGGACCACCGTTATTGATGAGATCTATAGCCTCTCTCAGACCCAAAAACGTATACTATTTTGTCGCCGTCGGATACGATTTTGTCCACGATTCCATGCTGTGTATTGATGCGGCAGAGATACTGTAACAGGCAAACGTGTTACGATCAAAAATAACAACTCTTCTACATTCTCTAATTGTGTAGACTTCTTGTAAATTAAGCAATGCAGATGTTTAGCAATAATGTACTCTCTTGAGAGTGTAGGAGAAAGAAGGGACACCCGCACACCGCCACTTGCTAGGTTCAAGGAGCATTTTTTTTTTTTAAAGAAAGCAACGTTTCGGTCTTGCGACCTTCAGAATGGGACTCTTGAGTGTGAAATTAAACCAAATGGACCCGTAAGGAACCCCCTCAAGGACCAGTGGTTAAAAAAACAACATGTTTTTGCGCCACGGAACACCCAGAAGAGAAGATCTACGGGAAAAGAATAGCCGTTATACGTGACAGAAAGAGACGCACATGTGAGCTTGTGGATCTGCAATCTTTGAATAGCCAAAGTATAAATGTCTTCCAATGGATCCAATGTTTAGTTATTATTTAGTAACAAGCTCTTGTCAGCACTTTTCATTGGTTCACTATTAACAGAATTAACTACGTTTACTTTTACAATTATGTAAAAATAAAAATAAAAACACCTAAAAAAGGGGAAAGAATGCTGATGTACATTATTGTACAGTACAAGCTCGCTACGTGTTGCAAGCTTGTAGATCGGCTACTTTTGCTACTTTTGACTGACACAGTAGTAGGATGAAGTAGTAGGAAAACATAAAAAGTTGAAATAATATGCAGATACATGGTTTGAGAGAGAGAGAGAGAGACTGCTCCAATAACACAGGTGTTCAGAAGGAAAGAGTGGGGATGTTCGTGCGCGTCTTTCCTGTAACACATTAACCCATTCTGACCTGAGATCAGATTCTAAAAAAAATTCTTCTACATCCTGACAGTTTTCCATTGTGACCCGAGATCAGATTCTAAAAATGTCTTCTACGTCAGTCGCGATCTGCTATTTTTCAATAGCTAAAGCATAGCATAATGCTAACACCAAAAGGGGTTAAATGTCCATTACGTCAAGTACCGAGTGAAGATCCATTCAGTGGAAGCATGGCTTTGCAATCGGTTCATCATAGGAATGATATTAACTTCACCACATTAACTCTGGCATTCCTATTCCGGGGGGGGGGGGGATATGTTAACTATCGATGTTATCTATCTAAGTAAAGTATAATAATATTCATGCGAAAACACTGGCTCTAGAGATTTTACACCTTCCCTTAATTAAAGCAAGAACTACAGTATGCAACATTCCTCTAATAGGCCTATGCCATGTTTGAACCCGGTTGAGATAATTACCAGATGATCAATTGTTTTTTTTTTATGGCTTTCTCCTTTATTGTCTCCACCAGCCGAAGGCATGGGGGAGAGTATGTTTTGCACTCCGTCCGTCCGTGTGTCCGTCCGTCCGTGTGTCCGTCCGTCCGTGAGCAGCCAATCTCGGCCACCGTTAACCCGATCGATGCCAAATTTTGCACACACACTCCCTGGATGCCAACCATGAACCTCTGCCCCAAACTTTCCAGAACGGCGTGTTATAGCGCCACCAGGAGGCCGCTTTGTGCAAAACAAGTTTTTGCACAGTACACCTACAGATTGTGTCCAAACATCACGCAAATTGGTACACAGTCTCTCTAGAGCCATTCAACCAAACCGGTCTTTCAGATTTCTTTCTTTCAGATCTTAACCAATCAGGACTCCATCCTGATTGGTTAAGATTGGCTTCCAAAATTCACAGGAGTGCTCAGTTTCAAACAAAATGCTGCAAATCATGAACACATCGCGTGATTTCCGTGAAATTGTGCACCCACATTCCCACTAGGCCGAGGACGAAATGCCACATGAACAATTTCAACTCAGCCTCAAGGTGGCGCTATAACTGGCCCAAAAGTGTTTTTACCTCTAACTGCACGGATCTGTGGATAACTTTGTATGCCAACTCCCTAGAGGCCAAGGAAAAACCTTTGCCTGGAATTTTTCACATCTGCTCTTTATAGCGCCACCAGGAGGCCGACATATGTAAAACACATTTTCTATTATTACTCCTTCACATTTTATCCAAATTTCACGCAAATCGGTACACATGATCTCCATAGTCATGTGATCAAGACAGGTTTGTTTGATTTCTCATATTCCATCCTGATTGGCCACGATTGGCTCCTACAGTTTTCAGGAGTAGCAAATGGCCACAACTCCTCAACGCAGCGTCCGATTGCGATGAAACTGTGCACGCATATTCCCACTAGGCTGAGGAAGAATCCTGGTGGAGACCTGTGCCGATTGGCACTTTATCTAGTTTAATATGTTTTTATGGAGGGACAGACAGTAGGCTGACAGGAAATGGGGAGAGAGATGGGGGGGTGACATGCAGTAAAGGCCATCGTCGGGATCGGGAGTCGAACCCGCGGCACACACTGCCGGACTGGATTGCCAGCCAAGGTGCCTGGACCGCTGAGCCACGGCCCAGGCCTATACCAGCGCAGTTTTTACCATATAGAGTCGGCCTGCGTTCTCGGGAGATAAATCGATTTTTGACCGTGCCGGATCTCGTGTCTGGTTGAGACATGACCTTTGACACGATCGAAATGTCTCAACAGAAGAGCAGGGAATACAAAATACACCCCAATTGTATTATTTGTACCCCCCTTTTCTCCCCAATTTAGTCGTTATTATGACAATTGGTTCCTCCCCACACACATTTCCGTGTCGTCACTTGCTGTTGCATCCTAACCACCTGGCACAGGCTGGCAGTGAGGAGCCCCCACCGGGAGGACATAGGGCCTCTTCCACTCCTACTCCTCCCGCCCAACAGTCCCCGCAACACCTTTTAAATCCCATCTTGACTTTCATGATCTGTAAACAGTTTTTCCGCCCCAAATCAAATAAAAAATCCTCAGTCTTTGCAGCACAGTATACCCAGTAAATAAACCCCCCCTTGGATCTTGCAAAAACAGCAAATTGGTCAAATCAGCGCACCGTGTCCACCAGACAAGTGGAATAGTTTATGCTTGTTGTTAAAACTGTGCCCGTATGCCTTTTAAAACACTAAACACACCATCTAGTTAGTCTAAACACCACATAACAACCATATACACGTTCACCCCGCGTGTCAGAGATGAGTTGGCAGCCGTGAGCGCGTGCACACACACACACACACACACACCACACACACACACCACACGCACACCCCATGCACACGCTTCACGTGCACACAGACCACACGCACGCTCACACATACTTTTTCATTAATAGACTTGTGAGGACGTCAACATTTCAGGACAGCGTTTTTATGAATGACAATTTTTACCGTGGGGACGTTTGGTCCTCACAAGTATAGTAAAACACACACGCGCATGGCATGCACACACATCACACACACACACACCATAAATCATAAAGCAGTCTCTCTTGGCTGTGTGTGTGTGTCAGTGTGTGTGGCGTGCGTGTGTGCGTGTGTGTGTAAAAGTGCCAGGAGGGAAGACTGCAAGGAGGGAAGAGGAAAAGGGAAATAAATAAAAGTCAGACAGAAAAAGACGGGGCTGTGTCAATCTGACTGGAGATAAACACACCAGAGAATAACATACATATGCCCCTCTGCCCTGATCCGCTCTGCAACGTCACGCCACATGGGTACAGTTCGTTTGGAGAAACAAAATCTGATAACATTCTTACAAGCGTTCTTTTAAAAAGGCCTTTTCTGGATTACGTAAGAAGAGACTGTCGATATTTCACTCGTACGTGTAAGAAATAGCTCGACATCCGTCATCCACTACACTGCAATAGAAGGCGAGGTGGAAGTCATTGCTATACAATGAACAAAGTCTTTCTTTATTTTCTTTCTTTACCAATTTATTTCATCATCGAATGACCTTTTCAAATCAATGAATCGAATAACCAACAAGCACTTAAAAATGTATATATGGACAGTAAATGAATCATATGTCCCAAATTGTGACTTTTCAGGGTTGCAAATACAAACATGATAGACAACCTCAAGCTTGTGGATCTGCTATACTTTGGATGCTTTTGTGTGACGCGGTCGCAGTAGTATGATGAAGTTCATTTACGTAAAAATAAATTACCCACAAAAATTTTAATATGGATGGAGATAGAGTTTTATGTCCGGGGCAGCAACAATATGTTTATACTGTACACTGACTGTATATGTATACAGAGTGCTACGAGCTTGTAGATCTGCTATTTTTTTTTTAATTGTGAAAACGTGTCGCAAATTTGGAATATATATATTCTTTCAGAGCAAACGTTTTTAACTCAAATCTTTGCTTCTGCAGGGTCGGAGGCCAAATACATCTAATTTTTTGGGGTCCTTGACATTAAATAGTTTGAGAACGACTGACACAGAAACATGATGGTTTTTCAGAAAACCGTCAGGATTTAGAAAGCATTTGTAGAATCGTCCGCAGGTCTAAATGGGTTAAGGCCTATTATATATATATCACCATTCATCACACAGCGGTGTCATGCAAGAATAGTCATACGGTATGCGACACGAGTCATGTCGTCAGTCCGCTTGGTTTGAAATGAATCCTATTCCTAACACACTGATCCAGTAAGGCGTCCCTCTGCCGCCAGACTGTCACCACACACACACACACACACACACACACACACACACACACACACACACACACACACACACACACACACACACACACACACACACACACACACACACACACACACACACACACACACACACACACACACACACACACACACACACAAGCCTGGGAAGCTGCTGCAGCAGTAGCTGTAGGCTGACTGGGGCGGACACACGCCATAATGAGAAGGTTGCTTTGGTGGCGTACGTGATACGAATGGTTGGTTTTGGTTCGCCAGGAGCACTATGTGTTTCCCATCGCATATATACGGACAACAAGGCACCAACAATGACTCGACTCTTTAAGAAAAAGGTGCTGAATCTCACACCGCGCAATCTCACCGTGACAAGTTAGGGGCAATTTGTTGAACCGAGTTCCAGCGTTGATTTCGTTGACTAAAAACTATGACGATAAATGTTCGTCGACTACCTTTTTTTCCCCCACCACAGACGAACACCAAATATAAGGAAAACTATGCTATGATGACTACAACTATTACTCAATATAATATACTGACAGTTTCGTTAAATAATGTCAGGGAGGAAATTAGTGGAGAAGAGATCCAGTAGAACTATAGAAGACAAGTCTGAGCCACTGCCTGTCCTGAGTATTTCAGTCTCTCTCTCTCTCTCAGAGAGCTGTGCAGCTTTCAAGAGTTTAAGGGCATTCCACACATGCACACCCGTCTCTATTGTTAACTACAACCTCTCTGCAATAGACTCCACAGAACAGAGAAACCCATCAACCTCCTGGCTAAGAAACTGCACTACTACACAGAGACTTATATATTAAAATCAAATCCCATCAAAAGCCAGGATTAACGATCAGAATTCAATTCAACCATCACATCCTGCATTTAAACAGTGCTTTAATAGTGCTTGCACTTTAAACTCTATACTAAGATTACCAGCGCTCCCAAAGGGTTTAAACTTGGCCCTGGTCGCCTACTTTCCCCCCCCCCGTCTAGAGAGACCATATATCTCTTCACTGAATCTACTTGTACTGATCTACAGTACAAGCTCACAGCACGATGCGAGCTTGTATCGGCAATTTCTGCTGAACGTTTGCACCAGAATACGACGACGCTATAGAGCGTCGCAGTCCCTCCCCCTTTCAGAACGACGAGTGGCCCAGGAAATGAATCCCAATGCATTTTTCCCCATAGGCATTTCAAAACGTATTTATTTAAAGACCTTTTAAGCGTCGTACGAAGCCAACTCTTGTCGTGACAAATCATGACAACTCACACAATATTTTGGACCAAACAAATAATTACAAAGAAGAAAAACAACAACAAAAGTGTTGTAACCTGCCGTTTTTTTCTACTTTCTAATTCTTTGTGTGGCCCGGAAAATTGTGTGTGTTGTCATGATTTGTCAAGACAAGAGATGGCTTCGTACAACGCTTAAAAGGTCTTTAAATAAATAAATAAATACAGTATGTTTTGAAATGCCTATGGGGAAAAATGCATTGGGATTAATTTCCTGGGCCACTCGTTGTTCTGAAAGGGGGACGGACTGCGACGCTCTATAGGCTTCATGTGGTGATGCGGCTTCCATTCACGCAGACGGTGAAGGAGACCTGCGACCTGCACGATGGAATCGGTTTAAGGGGTTCAACAACGTGAAGCCGGGCCAGCCGGCGATGGAACCGGGAGGTGCGATCATCCTCCAGTCCAGTCAGTCCAACCCCGGAACACAAGGATTTAAGACGGAAGGCAGCTGCGGTCACGGACTGAACGACCCATTAAACAAGGCATGAACTGTGAATCCTGTGTTACCCGGCTAGCCCCTTATGACCTTGTGGACTGAAGGCCCATTCATACTCACAGTTTTTTAAGGTGATAAGGTGACCGCACGAAAACGACAACATGACGTCACACGGCGCGGCGATAAGCCACTCGCCGCTCAGCCCCAACAACACATCTCTCTTGTTTTACTTTATCACCTAAAAATGTGTGTGAATGAATGGGCCTTTACAGTGTTTTAGACTTACTAAGGTCCACACACACATACGCACACACGCACACACACATGTGCACACACGCACACGTTGCGTAAGAGCTCTAACAACTGTCATCATCAAGCACACACTAAGTGAACAGCTGTACGTACATGTGTGTGTGTGTGTGTGTGTGTGTGTGTGTGTGTGTGTGTGTGTGTGTTTGTGTGTGCGTGCGTGTGATTAGGATCCTATAGCACTTCCCAGACGTCCTCACAACGATACAATGAGGAGGACAGTCCTGGAATGTTTGCTTTGACTCACTTTACCAACGGACTACAGTATAGTAGAGGTGTGGGGTAAAGGGTGGATGCTGGGGTTAGGGCAGGGTGTGGTGCATGGGGTCTACATTCAAGGTGGTGCTTGTTATGGGGGTTAAGTTGGGGTTTGGAGAAAGACATTCAAAGAATGTATATGGATGGAAGTCACCTTGTGAGCACAAGATTCTGCAGAGAGTGTGTGTGTGTGCGTGCGTGTGTCTGCGCACACGCGCAATCGCACATGGACACAGAATTATTGACAACATGTTTGACCAATACATGATGACTGAACCGGTTACAGACTGACAGTTAATGATTTCTTTTTTTGAGTGGTGCAACCACTCCAAGGAATGTCTGTGTCAACCGTGTGTTCATGTTTGTTTGTTTGTGTGTGACTATGAGCACCAGTACCACAGAGTACCAAAAGTGGTACTGTTGTGCCAGAAACAGAGAGAGCTCTCTCTCTCCTCCCTCTCCCTCTCCTAGTATCGACTGACCGGCTAAAATGAAAACAATCATTCAAGGGCTAGCTTGTGACATTTCCTAAGGCGGTGGTATGTATGTACTGTATATATGTATGTATGTACTGTGTATGTATGCGTACGTGCTCCCCGCCGCGTCACCTCCTCAGCGCACCAGAAGATGAAATGGAAGCTCGGTTTTTACTGTCCCACCACAGCAGAGACCTGTCTGGACAGGCCTGCCCTCCACCCTGCAGCCCAGCACTGTTTACTTACACATCTTGCAGTTTCACATGGATTGGACACACACACACACACACACACACACACACACACACACACACACACACACACACACACACACGTTTGAGTTACTATATTTGTGAGGACAATCCAATATTCTACTACGACTGTGATTTTACACACACACACCACTTTTTTAACCACTTAAACCCTATATTATACGAAGATGGTGTCACTCCTACTACAAGCTCACGATGCCTACAGTGACGTCATTGTGCCCCCCCCCCCTCCCCCCGACCCCCGGGGTCACGACCAGGTTATTAGTGTTTAAAATAGCAATACAGTCACAGTCACAATGGCGTCCGTCCAGACACGGTCTTAAATCAATCTTAACAGCTCACACCTGGTTGGTTTCACCATCACTGTCAACACACGACCTGTCCTGTATGAGTCACACACACACACACACACACACACACACACACACACACACACACACACACACACACACACACACACACACACACACACACACACACACACACACACACACACACGTAGTGGTGGAAAGTAACCAAGTACATTTACTTCAAGGGGAATACCACTCATCTTCAACATTGAACTATGTTGAACTATTGAAAAACAGCAGATCTACAAGCTCGTAGCGCGGCACAGAGTGCACTATACGAGCTTGTAGATCTGCTGTTTTTGAAAAATCGTGAAGATGTGATGGGCGCGCAAATCTATGAATATATGTTCTTTCAGAGTGAACCTTTTCAACTCAAATCTTTGCTACTGGGGGGGTCCCTGGAACTACATATTTTCAGATGGGGGTCGGTGGCCAATTACATCATTTTTTTTTGTCATAAAAACAAGGACCCCCCCATTCTGTTTAGCCTAGAACATGTGACCAGTGACATCATCACGCCGGTGTACTCTGCAGGCCAAAGAGTACACAGGGTGATTGATGATGTCACTGATCACATGATGACCTCAAGTTCCACACCTCCAGTTCTAGGCCAAACAGGAAGGGGGGAACTTTTGTATTATTTCCACACAATAACTCTAAAGGCGTTATATTAATGACATAGTTCAATGTTGAAAATGAGTGGGGCGCTAGCCCCTCCTATATACAGGTTTAATGTTTGTTTTTAGTTCAATGTTGGGTTTTAAAAACGCCATTGACAGTGAACACAGGTTGAATGTTTGTTTTTATTGACAATGAAGGGACATTTGACGTCATCTTGTCCCCACAACACAATTGACAACAAAGATAATTTAAATGTCTGTTTTACATCACCATTATATCACCTATTAAAATCAGTAATCAACACGAGTTAGACTCTATAGTATATTAGCGGCCCTCACTTCACACGGGTGCGATTTCTTTTTTTTTTTAAACTTTACTGGACTATTTCAGCTAGCTTTTACATCTACTCCATCATCTCCGTTCATATGGATAATAGAATGTGATTTTTAACCCATTCTGAACGGGAACCCATTTTGGTGTTAGCATCATGTTATGCTTTAGCTATTGAAAAATAGCAGACCTACAAGCTCATAGCGCGCCACCGAGTGGCGCGCTACGAGCTTGTAGGTCTGCTATTTTTGAAAAATCGAAGAACGACTGACATTTTTAGAATCTGATCTCGGGTCAGAATGGGTTAATCAGACCAGTGTGTGTCCAGTGGAAACCTCGTATGAATCTGATCTCAGGTCAGAACGGAACTGACTGACGTGTGTGTGTGTGTGTGACTGACGATGAGTCGCTGCTATGTCCATTTCTCGTCTGGCGGGGGGGGAGGGGGGGGGGGGTTGTCATTCCAGCTATACATGACGGAACACATTCCTGGTGACGTTGTTGACGTGTTGTGTTGTGTTGTGTTGTGCTGCCGATGTGGAAACTATAGTGCAGAGGAATGTGTTCTTCTTCTCACTGGCCGTGTAGGAGGAAGAGGAGACTCGTGACTCATACGGGACAGTCCTGTGTCGACGACAACGGTGATGGTGAAACCACCCCCCCCCCCCCCCCTCCCCCCAGTGTGTCAGCAGTGGTGGAAAAAAAGAAAACTACTCAGATGTTCTACTTAAGTTAACCCCATTTAGACCTTCTACAAAAAATGTCTTTCTAAATCCAAAAGGTTTTCTGAAACCTATGTTTCTAATTATATGTCAGGCTTATGAAATCTTATGAAATTGGCTGCCGACCTCCCATCTGAAACCATGTTGTTCCAGGGACCTTCCCAGATTTGAGTTAAAAAAACCGAAAGAAAGAATATATATTCAAAGATTTGCGCCACATTTGCACGATTTTTCAAAAAGTGTAATGGGTTCCTGTACTCAATGGGTTAAGTTAAAGGACAACTTTAGTTTTTTTTCAACCAAGGTTCATGTTTTAGGTTCTTTATATTAAAGAAAGTAAAAGATGAGTATTCATTGTTTTTCATTTGCTGCTTTCTTTCGTTTAGCTATTTTTGACAGGGGGCCGGGGCATTCGAACATGGTCCTAAATGTGTATTTCTTTTAATAAAACAATATGGTGATTTATTTTTGTATGATTTCCTATAGTCTTACTAGACCCCAAGAAATTATATCTGGCCACAAAGGATCACAGGATCTATTGAATATGACATATTAATAAAGAAATCGCTGAAACGAAAGAGACATCTTTCATGACGTCAACGTGGCGCGAAGCGCCGTGTTGTGAGCTTGTAGATCTGCTATTTTCACTAATTTAGGTTCCCGGGGGGAATGTCTAATTTCTCCTTTGGGGTCACGGGCGAAAGGGTTTGGGAAGCAGTCCGTTTTTAAAGTATCACAAAGTCAGCGGTTTTACTCTGAACACAGTTCAAATCAATGATACAGAGACTGACGTTGTCGGTGTGTGTTTATGTAACGTGTGATCTGCGTTGTGTTGTGGAATAATGAAGTTCCGGACGACTTCTTTTTGTTGACAGTTTTTAATCTGGTAAAATACACAGACGTATATGGTCAGCTTCTGTCTGTGTAACACACCCAATCCTCAGCACGTCATGGGCATGTCTCATGTTAGACTGACCCCATAATCAACGAACATACGAGAGATTTCAAGGCAATAACAACACAATGTACCTGGTAAAATACAGACGTATATGGTCAGCTTCTGTCTGTGTAACACACCCAATCCTCAGCACGTCTATAACAGAATTAGCAACGTGACCAAGAGCATGTTTTTTATAAACAGTTTACAGTTTAGTATGTCAAAAATAATTGATTATGTACAAAACAACTTCATGTTGGTACATTTAGCATGTTTAGAACAACTAATATTCATCACAGTATCACAGTAAACATACAGACTCTTGTTGAAAATATAGTGTGCTGAGGAACACATCTTACCATGGGCATGTCTCATGTTAGACTGACACCACTCTAAACGTGGACGCCAGTGTTATTCAATGGGTGCCGCCCACTAACCAATAAGAAATGTCCTTACTGATGGAGCAAGTGGAACCCACTAAACTCTGTTACATTTACACTCTCTGTAAACTCTCTCCAACCCGCACCCATCAACACATAAAAAGGTTAATACACTTATTCAGCTAGAACTGCAACAACTGCAATGTGTGGTCTCTGCGTACGTCATTCAAAAGTGACTCTGTGTGAACTCATTAAAACATCTTTCGTCACACTTTCGGTGGTCCCACGGCCAGCCACAGGTTGCGAAACGCTATGCTGTACGTTGATTTTTACACTTCTTTAACCACATACAGTAAGAGTAGACGCAAATCATCTGCAAGCAGATCTACGAGCTGAGATTTGGTCACGGTGTAGAAGGTAAAAAAGGGGAAGGAACCACCAAGTAAGTATTTAATATGGGGCTGCACAATAATGATTAAAATAAAGTATTAAGAAACAATTAGTAATTTCAGTCTAGGAAGAGACCATTTAAACTAAACAACATTAGTATCAGCAAATTCCCAGACGTTATGGACCACATTTATGCCAAATAAAAGAAACCACAGATGGTGAGCCACAGTGCTGTTCAATCGACAGTACATTTTACATTTTTACATAGTTACAGTAACAGTGTGAATGGTAAATGGTGCCTTTATCCAAAGCGCATACATTCACACATTCACACACACACACATTCACACACCGATGCCAGAGGAAACCATGCAAGGCACCAACCTGCTCATCGGCAGCAATTACGGCTTCAGACAGAGTCTTGCTCAAGGACACCGACACTAACACTACAGTAACTCTGGGGGAGTCCTGGGATCGAACTGGGAACCTTTGCGGTTCTCGGTTCCCACCCAGCCGATATACCCGGGGGCCACTCTAGTACCCCCTGAGCCACTGTTTCTGTGGTCTTCTTGGCCGTGCTGCTGGTTTTCTCACTCCACACACATCCCCCCCCAAGGGACGGCTCACGTTACACATCTCTACCATTCACAAACCTCCATGCTCCATAAATCACCAATAAAAGAGTCCATATTTCTGGAGTCTCTCTCTCTCGCTCCCTCTCTCTCAACCACTTAAAACCCTGTAGCGTTGAGCGGAGTCCCTCAGGGCTCTCTATACTAGTGTGCATTTTGATCCGTTTTATGTTATCGCAGGGACATCTTTCGCTGGAAATACCTGATCGATCCGCTATTGTTTTCTGCTAAGGTTTTCAACTTGTAAAGTGCTTAGGTGTCTCTCTCTCTCTGATTATCGTTCTCTCTCATTCCCCTTAACAATTCCCTGCTCAGACTTTTATAGTCTTATGAATCACCACGGAAACATATTTATGACAGCGTACAGAGCCCGTGCGGTGCTTTAGGCGCTGCGGCCGTGTCCAGGTGTTTTCTAACTTTCCACCAAACACTCGATAGAGAAACAAGACAGTTCATTTCAGAGAGACAGAAAAGAGACCAGAGAAATAAGACACTAAAAGACAGTCACTCTTTCTCTGCCCCCTCAATGATTGTATCTGTTGCATTTTGTTCGGAATTGTGATTATGGGATACACAAAAATATATATATATCCCAAATATATACATTAGTATAAATCTGTTCCAGCACGGGCTACTGTGTGGCAGTGGTTCTCGAAGTAGGGGGCCCGGACCGGGGGGCCCCCCTAGGGTCCATGGGAGACCCAGGCAAATCAGTTAATACAGCATCACAATCATTCTAACCAGTGACTGTATCCATTTATACATTGGCTATTAAAATAGTAAATAGCACAGTACAAGCTAGTTGAAAATGCTAGTTGAAAATTTATTTTATTTTATTTTTTTAACATAAATCTTCTCTTCGGGAGGTCCCAGGTAAAATGTTTTCAGAGAACCCCTGTTTGAGAACCCCTGCCGTGTGTGGTAATGCAAACTGCAAAGTCATACAGTATTTGACTTTGCAGGGCGGCGGTGGCTCAGGGGTAGAGTGGCGAACCCTGTGGGCTCCCCCAGAGTTAGTGTCGAAGTGCCCTTGAGCAAGACACTGAACCCCTAATTGCTCCTGATGTGCTGGTTGGTGCCTTCACTGCCTTGCATGGTTTCCGCCGCCATCGGTGTATGAATGAGTGTGTATGAATGGGTGAATGAAATGCACAATCTATGTAAAGCGCCTTTACATACAGTACATAAAGATGCTATAAGGAAGATGGATGCTATCCTGATGAACCCCTCCCGTCCCCTCTATAATAATAATAATAATGGATTCCATTTTTATAGCGCTTTTCCAAGTGCTCAAAGTGCTTTAAAATGGTCCATTCATTCATACATTGGGAGGTGAAGCTGTGAACAGTTCGACGCCAGCGTCCTCACTTCCCACATTCACACACCAACCAACGGTGGCAAGATAGCACCGACCGACTCATTGGAGGCAACGTGGGGTTCAGTGTCTTAGCCCAAGGACACGTCGACATGTGGACAGGAGGAGGAGGAGCCGGGATTCGAACCGCCGACCCATGGATCATTGGACGGCCTACTCTACCTCCTCCAGCCACAGCCGCCCCCAAATGATGAGCTAAGCAGGGATGAGGAGCACATTCAGCACGCACACGCACACGCACACGCACACACACAGGGTTCAAATTCAAAAACAGCAAGAGTGGCCACATCTTCAAGCTCAAATGTGGCACGATTAATTGAATATGAAGGACCCCAATGGAAAGAAGCCTATGGCTTCTTGGGTTGTTAATCCTCTTTAGCAGGCCTTGGATTGAACTGTACTTTGACTGTGCTTTATTTCTGCAAAGTATTCAATGACTCAAAACGAGCTTGCAGATCTGCTACTGCTTTTGTGTGACGCGGTGTTGTATGTTGTCAATTGTTGTGTACGGGGGGGGAAAGTGAAAATATGGAGACAAGGGGGTTCTGCCCGACAACAAGACGATAATTGTTTACTTTATAGTCCAGGAGCGGGGCTTGTGGGGTGGGAAATTTGGTATATAGTCTTTTTTATGGCCTAAAATATTGTCTATTAATGAATCAACTTGCTGACCGGCTGTCAACATTGAGCAACTTTTTTATAGGGGTTTATACGTGATCCTACCTACCATTAACATCCAAGGCAAAAATGTAAAATGTCATTATGCTTTAAGGAGCATGTGACATGTCAAACTAGGGGTTATTCACGATTCTGAATCCATTCCAGGCATTAGTTTTGCACAAAAAAACACTCCTTGGGCTAAAAACGGCCATAGCCTTCATCACAAATGTGATGAAATGTGATGAGGTCAGAACATTTTGAGCACATTTGGGCAAGTGGCAAGTGGTAGAATCACATATATATACCCCTATAAAACTAATTGCAGACAATACAGACAGCGACAGACGGTCAGCAAGTTGATTCATGACATGAATGTATAGATAGACAATAGTTTAGGCCAATAAAAAAAAAGACTATATACCAATTTTCCCACTTTAAACAAAAGAATCCTGTCGGCTGCCGGACAGGGGGGATCAGTAAAAGGTGAAGGTCTATCTATCTGCTATCCTGCCCTGGGTCGCAACCGTCGCAACTTGTCCCCCAGGCTATAGATACAGATTGATACCACTAATGAGGTTTTGGTTTCCCAGTCCTGCAGCGTAGATGAAAATCACAGATAAAAAGAGTTCTCTCTCTCTCTCTCTCTGGTTTGATGATGAATTGTGTTTGTTCTTCTGGAACACTGCTGGACTTTTTGTCCAAATTAAACATGATCCTTTTATACTTTATACCCTCAACTCATCAAGGAATAACGATTCCTATATGAAATGTAAACATCCAAAATAGCCAATTTAAGCCAAATATACCTATAAATCACAAAGTGTACAAACACTCCAAACGTGAAACATTCAGTAGCTTTTCGTGGACTGTAAAACATGATCGTGGAAAGCCTTTTTTCACAGACAGTACAAGAACATAATAATATTGTGCAGCAATAAAGTCAGTCAGCAACCATCAATGGCACGTCTAAAAACACAATTACGAAATATAGATGAGGGGGGGGGGGGGGACACAAGGAGCGTGGAAAAACAAATCACAACTTACTTTGTCACTGACAGACGCCGTGGCCAGTCCGAGCACGAAAACAATCCAAAGATCCATCATTATTTTTGCTTTCACCTCAAACTATTAAAGTACAACAATTCCCAGTTGTCAAATGTTACAACGTCGACGAATTTAAAGTGAGATGTGAAGAAGAAGAGACGGGGGTTGTTGAACTTCAATGTACAGATCCCGTACGTGGCTCTCAGTGCTATGGAGGATGACGTTCAGTAGAAGTGTGTGTGTGTTTTACAGACTGTCTCACAGTCTCACTCAGATGCTTTTCCGTTTCCACTGTTCCAACTTTTCTTTTCACACTGACTGACTGCAGCCTGGAATTAGGGAGCAGTGACGTCAGGCGACAACGTCATCGCGTCGGTTGCGTTCATCGAAGGAGGAGGCAGAGTAGAGGAGGCAGGCAGAGATGGAGGAGGAAAGGCCATACTTGGGCATGTTGTGGTTTTCTAATACAGAAAGAGCATGTAATGTAAATGCAGTGGTTCCCAAACTTTTTTCATGGCAAGGACCCCCAAATTGACACTAATTAGCCACGCGGACCCCCATTCGAAAATATATATGCCAGGGACCCCCCATAAGAGAAGATTCTCAACCCGTTTAATTTCAAGGACCCGCAGTTTGACATGTATTAGTCTACGGACCCCCAATTTAATTGTATTTCTATCTCTGGGACCCCCAATTTATATTGTAAAATCAATGTTAATTTACCTCTGAGAGTGTACAAATGGAACCAAAATTCCATTTGTACACTTTACAGGCCCATAAGGGTCCATTTGGTTCCAAACTATCATTTTGCTGGGGACCCCCTGTAACTCCCTCAAGGACCCCTGGGGGTCCCTGGACAGTGGTGGAAAAATTAATTAGCCTAGGCTTCTCACATTTGTAACTTAAGTAAAAGTAGCAATACTGCAAAGTAGAACTACTCCGTTAAGTAAATGTCCGGAATTCAAAATGTACTCGAGTAAAAGTACGAAAGAATTGGTATCAAAATGTACTCAAAGTTACCAAAAGTAGAAAGTACTCATTATGCAGAATGTCCCATTTTAAAAGTAAACGCATGAAATAAAAAATAGATTCATTATTGGTTACTCTATAGCCTAGGCCTATTAACTATTTTGTAGATCATAATAATCAAAATCTAACTAACTTAAGTCTTCAAATAATTGTAGTGAAGACTGTGGAGTAAGAAGAGTACTGGTACAATATTTGCTAGTAGTAAGTAATGGTAGTAGTAGTAAAAGTAATGGAAATTGGAAATACACTCAAGTAAAGTGCAAATACCTCCAAATTGTACAGTACTAAAGTAAAAACTGAATATTAAAGGTGCTGTGATATGTATTACTTAAAACAGATATGGGGTCTCTCATCTCTCCCAGACTCCAGCTCGTAAGTATTATAAATAAAAACATATTACATTTTTCAATTTAATGCAATCAGGTGAGGCGAGAGAACCCATTTATCATCAGCTATATATAGTGTTCCAATCCAGACACTTGCTTATCTCTATATTCTATTATTATTATTTTAATGTTCGGTTGCAGAATAGGTAGTCCTGTCAGTTATGTAATATTGGACAGACCAGTTTTTCAGATTCTACATGTGAAATTGTGTGTTGCCTCCACCTAGTGGAGAGAAACATAATTACACAAGAGTAGATTTATATTGTTCCGATTATCATGGACCACCAAACTGTATGTCCATTTTCACAACTCTACTATGTGGTATACTCTCAAAGTGGGGTTCGGGGACCCCAAGGGATAATTCAGGGGGTTACAGCATTGTCCCCAGCAAAATGATTTATAGAATAAAATCTCACATCTACAAGCTTTATTTTATCGTTAAATACAGCTGGAGGTTCTTGACATGACAATGCTTGAGAACCGCGGATATACTGTATCATTCATAAATATACTTGTGTACCAACAAGGGTACTATTATACCCTATATATTCCAAGGTAGGCCTATAGCACATATAATATTCAAAACATATTTGTCAAGTCATGCATTTGATCATTGAGCATCATTATTTAGAACCAAGTCTGCTTTGGAAGCACAGGATACAATGAAAGACTTCAAACCTAAAATAATTAAAAATATAATTTTAATATTATAATGGATTTACAATGGACAGACTCATTGATATGAGTGGCGTACACATGTCACAGGCCACATTTTTAGGGAACGGCACTGGTTAATATAATAGTTACACCAGGAATTGGAAGATTTTTTTTTTTGAGTGGTGCTAAATATTAATGTTTAAGTAACACAATGAAAACAAAATGTTAAAGGTTTTTATATTATATACATCCTGTATATTTATTTATTTTACATTAATGCTATATTATAAATAACATGTGTTTTGCCAATTATTTGGGGCCCACTCGCAAAATCCTCCCTGCACAAATTCCTCCCTGCACACAGGTTGGGAATCAGGACTCTCCATAATACAGTATATACACAGAATGCAAATATGTATTTGCTGTCAATATACTATAGAGCGCCTAAGTCTGAAAGGGCGGTATAGGGCGCAAATCCACAGGTTTGTGTACTTTTTATTTGCATTGTAGATCGCCTCATATAAGTACTGTGTTTGAAAAATAAACATGTCATCCCGGCCGCTTCACTCATTATGGATATGAAGAATCAACTGACGAGAAAACGCTATTGTTACTGCTGCTGAGTTAGTTGCATTTTCGCAGAGACAGAGAGAATAACTCTGAGACAGCATGTTTATTTTTGGACCACATTGCTTATGTGAAACAATTTTAAGATGACCCCATGTTGTTCTCCATAGAGAGATATATACTTCCGTGAACCGGGCAGAACCAGGGGATGAGCGAGTGACGTCAGGACTTTGGCGCTCTATAGCCTGCATAATGAAAAATGACATATCTGACATGGATAAGAGGAGCGTGGTGGAAAAAAAGGCAACAGATTTGTTGGACTTCATCAGATCACTTTGGTACTGTAATTCACACAACACACTTTAACTCATCTCACAGTCATGATGAATGACAACACAATGTTCTCACCTATATGCACGGTTAAAAAGCACGGACGACGCTGCAATTAGAAGATGCTGTAAGTCGACAATCTCAAACTAAACGTCAGAAAAACTAAAGAACCACCAGGTAGTACTCACAGGAGGTAAAAAGGTAACTTTAGTAGAAAGTGTGTTCACAGATCAAACGGCATCAAGAGTTCAAGACATTTGAAAAAGAACAGACGACAGACGATGAAATAAATCGAGGTGGTTCTTCTTTTTTTCTTTTTTTTTACTCCTGAGTGCCCGGATCATCTGTTGTTTTTCAAACTAAATGCGAAGCAAACCAAAAGAACCCACAGACACGCACGAGAAGACTGCACATTTCAGGATGGCAGTATCCTTCTCTGTCAGTATAAGGACAGAGAAGCAGGCTTGTGACAACAAGAAAGACGACCACAAGTTCAAGTCCCCAGGGTCCAGACTGGCTGAGGTGGTCTGGGACTGGGTGGGTGGATTAAAACAGGTGCACGTGCCCTTGAGTAAGGCACTATAGCCAGAATTGCTCCAGTGAATGTACCCCCCCCCCCCAGTAGCCAGCGGTACAGGCCTGTGCATGTACTGGGAACTTGGGGAAGCCCCAAGCAATTATTGAAATGGGTGAACCATCACACATTTTGTTTTTGAAGAGTTTTTTTAAGGTGTATTTTTTACTTTTTTGGCTTTGGAAGAGAGCACAGGGCTTAAAGTTCTAAGTCCTGGGGACGGATTTCAGTCGTGGAAATGTCATAGGGGTCATTTGATAAGATCAGTGCTGATTTGCAAAAAAAATTAAAAATCAGTTTTGGGATTTTCTTTTGGGTTTAAGACCTGAGAGCAACTATTTTTAGTATTTTATCCACATTAAACAAACATATTTGTAGGTAAGACTGTCTGAATATTATCAGTGCTTCCCTGCACACTAGAGCTGTGCAATATAGTATATCAAGATTGCATTATTTTTTTTAAATGCTATATCAAATAATACAGTATATATTATTACTGCAGCGTTTTCCTTCTGTATCTTGGCCACTCAGAGAACATAAACACTGGTAGCAATGCTAGACACTGAGCCCTGATCTGTGTTAAAGAGGCATTCATCTCTAAATAATAAAAAAATACTACTGTGGTTCTGTAATGTCTGATGTTTGAGGTATATTATGTTACATTGTTATGACGACACCCATGCTTTAAAGGTGTATTTAAGCATATTAACCATGATAATAACCCTGGTGCCCCTATTTCGGGCATGTCATTGCAGGTGACAAAAAACAGAAAATAGCCGGTCTCCAAGCTCAAACCGTGTCACAATGTGACACGGGTATGAGCTTGTGGATCGGCTATTTCCGCTACCCGTTGTACAACGACAGTATTATGAGCTGCTCAAATGTCAGCGTGCTTCACAGTACTACTGTACTTCTGATTGGTGTCTGTCTGTACCTCACAGTGTAGTGGTTTAACACGTTCATTTTGAGGACTGCATCGCACCTGAGCCTGTTGTCCTCTTCCTGTCTCCGCGACCCATCCATTTGCCGTCTGGCTCAAAGAGAGATAAAAAATAAAGTGATGTACCGAACCTTAAGAAAAGTGATCAGCGTCGTTGTGACACAGAAGAAAAACCATCTGAAATACACCTTTGTGTCGTCCCTTATTAGGGTGGACGTCACACTGTTCCGTTGTGTCCCCAGATCCGAGCGTCCGATGAAGTGACAGCAGTTCAACCAAAGCGCTGCAACCAGACTTATCCATTTGAACAAACGGGAGAAGTGGAGTTGATAGGTTGCACTTTTGGAGCAGTAAAAAACCAAAAAAAACAAGTGTTCCACGGCTGCGTATAGGCCAGTCTGGAGGTCCAGGGGTGAAACATGGGAGTAGAGTTTGAGTAGATTTCTGTTCGGTCATCATCTGACCCCCGTCTTGACTTCTGGTGGCTTTAAATTCCTCTTCCAGACAGGAGGGATCTGTGGTCATCACAAAGAAGAGAACAAAAAATAAACACAAACTTGTGATACAAGAACAGAAAGGGTGATAAAGCTTGCACTGATAAGACAGCTGCCATATCAGATCAGTGTGCGTGTGCGTGTGTGTGTGTGTGTGTGTGTGTGTGCGTTACCTGAGGTGGTCTAGAGGGTTCCAGATTTCGTCCAAGGAACGACAGCAGTCGTCTCCATATGAGCCCACTGCCCATGAACATGAAGCCAGTCACCAACCAGAACACACGCGGGTCCTAGTAAAGGCACGCACGCACAAACACACACACACACACACACACACCCCCACCATACAAACACGCACATGCACGCACAAAGACACACATACACACACACACACACACACACACACACACACACACACACACACACACACGGTTAAAACCCTGAAAATGAGGTCAGCCGTGAAACGTTCATTCATTTAACCACCTATTATATTTTGTTGACCGGTGTCCCCCAGGCCAGCACTAGTAGGTAGTACGTCACAGGTTGCAACAGTATTATATGGGTAGTATGGACTCATATTATCACAACGCCTGGGTATCAGTGCTTGGTATCATGTGATTGTCACAGACGTCAAAGGCTTTGAGCCCGGTGACAAACGTACATTTATGTGTACCATACTGAATCCAATCCATCAATTAACTCATTCTGGGTCGGGAACGCCCTTTGGTGTTTTAAGCATTATGTCATTTCATTTCATATTTATTTATTTCAGTTATGGTTTTACATGATTATATTCACTAGCCCTTACCCGTTGTGAGATATTTGCCCGGGTGCGTTTATAATTGACTAATACATTCATTAATAATCATTAATGTGTGAAATCGAAAAAAGGGCTTCGTTACGCCCTCCATATTCATATGGTCAATGCCTGTGTGAAAAGTGGGAGTGATTGGTGCAAGCAGTAAGGAGCTATGGCAGTGTTTCTGACACACAGACACACACACACACACACACACACACACACACACACACACACACAGACACACACTCAGACAGTGTTAGAATTATAGTATGATAGTATGATGATGATGATTATAGTATGATGATGATTTTACTTTGTACTTTTTTTTCACATATTCCATAACAGAAAAGAAAAGGAGCAGGAAGAAGATAAATCTTATTAATACCTGCCCCTATCTATCATAAAAAAACATCTAATTGATGCTGCTACCAACCATTAATTTTACATCACCATGATTACATCAAATAAGTAGGTCTGCTATTTTTGAAAAATCGTGAAAATGTGTCGCAAATCTTTGAATATATATTCTTTCAGAGTGAACGTTTTTAACTAAAATCTTTGCTTCTGGGATGTCCCTGGAACTACATATTTTCAGATGGGGGTCGGCGGCCGATTACATATAATTCTAGGGGTTCTTGACATGACAAAGTTTGCGCACCACTGACATAGAAACATGTTTTTTTCAGAAAACTGTCATGATTTAGAAGGCATTTGTAGAATCGGCCTCAGGTCTAAATGGGATAATGAAAGGGCCCTCAGCCTTCTAAACCCTACATGCAGACTATCGGGGGGTCAAACCCTGATTGGACCGTCACAGGAAGTGACCTCACCTCCTCAAACGACGACTCCAGGTTCATTCCGAAGGCCACCCCGATCAGACCGAACAAGGAAAGGGAGAAGGTTCCCATGGTGAGCTGGAGATTGAGACGCATCATCACATTCCGATGGCTACAAGAGGGACAGAGACACATATGATCACTAGTTGTAGTGGCTGATAATAATTCCAGATAAATTACTCAACCGGCAGGCTAAACCTGGGAGCTAAAAACAAACCGTAATGACACGCCATCAGACAACGATAAAATGATCCATGTCCAAACGAGTTTAAAATGTTTACTAGTTATTCAGTGCACCAAATATTACAATACAATTTCCAATAAATATATATATATATGCAATAAATATGTGCAAAGAATCCAAATTTAAACAGTGAGCAAACCAAACCAGAGCGAGCTGGTGGATACCTGCATTTGTAACCTCCTGGTGGCCACCCACAGGCACAGAGACGCTCCCACCTATAGAGCGGCGCAGTCCCTCCCCCTTTCAGATCAACGAACGGCCCAGGAAATGAAAACGCAATGCATTTCCCCATAGGCAGTTTTTATTTAATTTATTTAAAGACCTTTTAATAGTCGTACGAAGCCAACTCTTTTTTTTTTTTTTTAAGATATTTTTTTGCGGCTTACGCCTTTTATTGATTTTTGAAGGGACAGACAGTAGGCTGACAGGAAACGGGAGAGAGATGGGGGGATGACATGCAGTAAAGGCCGTGTCGGGTCCGGGAGTCGAACCCGCGGCACACTGCGACTGGATTACCAGTCCGGTGCCCAGACCGTTACGCTACGGCCTGGGCTGGACGAAGCCAACTCTTGTCGTGACAAATCATGACAACACACACAATATTTCGGGCCAAACAAAGAATTAGAAAGTAGAAAAAAACGGCAGGTTACAACACTTTTTTTGTTGTTTTTCTTCTTTGTAATTATTTGTTTGGTCCAAAATATTGTGTGTGTTGTCATGATTTGTCACGACAAGAGTTGGCTTCGTACGACGCTTAAAAGGTCTTTAAATAAATTAAATAAAAACTGCCTATGGGGAAATGCATTGCGTTTTCATTTCCTGGGCCGTTCGTTGTTCTGAAAGGGGGAGGGACTGTGCCGCTCTATAATGAAGCGCCAATGGGGTGCCCACACCCACACCCATCACCAACCAAGTGAAAATAACCATAACTAAGCACTCTTTGGCTCCTATACACCAGCAGTTCTAGTGACGGACACAGTTATTGTGTGTGCGTGTGACGTGTGTGCCGTGCATGTGTGCGCATATATATACCTGTCCAGATTGATGAAGATGACACTCTCAGAGTCGTCGATCAGTCCTCTGAGCTCCCTGGCTTCGTCAGCCAGCTCCTGAGCCTGAGTTGGACCAGTTCACATGACACAGTCAGTTAGGCATGTAACGATACACTCAACTCACGATACGATACGTATCACGATATGAGGTTCACGATACGATTTTTCACAATATTTTCAACACAATGATTTTCCAGACAAATGACAAATTCTTTTTTTTTTAATGATTTATCTTCCCCCCAAAGCTTTTTTCACAATTTTTATTTAACTACACTGCAAAGATAATTGCCTTCCTTGATGTATTAATGAGCATCAATAATGACCATCACCTGGGCACAGTCACAGACACATATACAACTCCCCTCTCCAGGCCTCTACTGTCTCATTTCTCTCCAAAATACGTACTGTACAAGTTTGGTTGAAATCAAATCAACTGTGTTTACATGTATAGCTTCTGACTGCGGTTACCAGAGTGATTATGTTTACTTTTGTATTGGAGATTATGTAATGGGTATTGTAATTTTGCAGTAAATATATATTTTTTGTATTTGATTGGGTGTTTTTTAAACTAGTGTGTCACTGTATTTTTTAGAAAAGTCTCCTGTGGACAAGTGGTGAACACTAGCACTTGTGCTAACACACTGTAAACGATGCATCTACAATTTGTACAACTGTGCAATGAGCAATGTAATTGTTATGTCTATATCAAATAAATAGACAAAAACATAAACCCACTGGACATGACGCTAGCATGTCGCAGGGACATCCAACCCTTGATGCCGAGTGTCAGGCAGCTGGGAGACATTGGGTCCAATTTCTTTGTAGTCTCGCGTGGCCAGACTGTTGCCTGCCACAATTTCCACAATTCAAATGGTACAATCTGGGACAAGGAAGCTCTGATCTTGAGCAAGCAATAAAGCGGAAGTGTATGAATCAAAATCATCTAAGCATATATAGCTCGCTGCTTTAGCAGGAATGGATTATTTTTAAAATAAAATGTAAAGATATTTTCGTGAACGGAAATGGCGAACAGATGCCGCTTCCATGTTCGTATTTTGGGAGGTGTAGTTCCAGACTATATATAGCATTCGGACATTGTGGAATAGTTGTCTGGCTGCGTGAGACTACAGTTTTAAAGTCTTTGCATTGGGTCCCAGTTGTTAGAGTCTTTGGTATGACCCGGCCGGGGGATCGAACCCCGACCTTCCAGTCTCAGGGCGGACACACTTCACCACAAGGCCACTGACCTGGTCTAAACTTACACTGTGTGTGTCAATGAAGTTCTTGTTTCCGACTCGCTCACATTACACATACAGCTCGGCCTCAACAGGACAACTTCATCTTACTACAGTGCTTTTCAAAGTGGGGTCCATGCAGGGACCCTTGAGGTGCCACAAGTGTTATGGGGGTCCTTGACATTAAAACTTCTACATATCTCTACACAGGCTCATACCTTGACCCCCCCCCCCCCAAGCCAAAGTATATGGATCCACGACCCCCGGAAGCCCCTTTATAGTCACAACTGCCACAACTGCGTGTAGTGATGACCTTAGATGATCATGCCAGCAGGATCCGATGGGAATTCCGACGGAGCATTAGTCCGACATGCGGGAACAGCGGTCGGTTAATGAGTCTGACCTCTTGGATCATCACGCCGGCACCTCTAACGGCATTCCCCCTGTCCATGGCTGCATCTAAGCCGCACAATACATGCTTGCGTGTACTGTAGTCATGACCGTATAATTTTAGATCACGCTGTCTCCCCAAACGTAATTTTAAGCTGCACGCTCCATGCTTGCGTGTAGTGGTGGTGACCCTAGAATAGATGACCAAACTATGGAATATAATAATGCACTTCCCATTACAATCAGAACTGCATCAGAACTCCATCATGGCCCGTAGCACTTACCCTAGCCCCTTAGATAGAACTTTATGTAGACTTAGATAGCATTTTATACAGACTTATAGCATGTTACGTAGACAGCACTAGAATTGCATTTTATGTAGTCATAGCACTTTATAGTATAGTATAGTATAGTATAGTATAGTATAGTATAGTATAGTATAGTTTATATGTGTAGTTTCATTATATAGATATTCCACTGTTACGCTCTTAGCTTACGCATGTTTCATGATAACTACTTTTTATGTATGTGATGTATTGCCATGCTTTTTGTTTTTTGCTTATTGTAAATCGCTCTGGATTAAGAGCGTCTGCTAAATGCCTAAATTGTAAATTGTAATTGTAATTTTGCACTCAGCATCCTTGACGACCATACTCAATAAACAACCCTAAACCCATTTTTGTCTAGTGAATTTGTTATTATATTTGGGGGCAATATCCGGACTGGTATTTTCCTCTTGCTTGTCAATAAATATGACAGAAATACACTGTTGAAAAATTAAAAAAATCACACCCGTGTGAAATAAGTGGTGCAACTCTGTGTGGGGGGGGGGGGGGGGGGGGGGGGACAGAAGCATCATACAGTATATGCAGTTAATACGTGTGTTTGAGTGTGCGTTAGGTTGCGCACAGATGGTGAAAAACAACCATGCTGTTTTCGTGCTCATACCCAGTCCCAGACACCCAGCCACCCACACACAAAGTCACCTAAGGAAGTGGTTGCACCACTTAGACATACAACCCTTGTGAGAAGCACTGCTGTGGCGGGGAGTGCCGTATTTGGTCAGACCGAACCTACCTGCATGTAGTAGTTCTCTAGAAGCAGATCCATCTCCTCGGCGTGGTCAATGCCTAGACTGCTCTCTTCACTAGACACGCACACGCACACGCACACGCACACGCACACACACACACACACACACACACACACACACACACACACACACACACACACACACACACACACACACACACACACACACACACACACACACACGCACACGCACACACAGTTTTACCGTTTTATGCGTACTGTACAATCTTATATTTCTTAGAACGTCTGATCTGGATGTCGGTGGTTTGCTCTAAATAAGAAGATCTAAGAATATCCTATCATTTATAATGTATGTATAATGTACCAGTCAGGATGTAATGAAACTACGTTTTGTACTACTTAGTAGACTGTAGTCAAATCTGGCAGATCAGTGATTCTGAAACCTTTCCGTTTCAAGGACCACCGTAACATTGTGGGTGGGAACCCCTTTTGGTGTTTTAAGCATTATGTTATGCTTTAGATATTGAACATTGCAGATCTACAAGCTCATAGCGCGGCACTGAGTGCCACGCTACGAGCTTGTAGGTCTGCTATTTTTGAAAGATCGTGAAAATGCAGCACAAATCTTTGGATATAAATTCTTTCAGAGCCAATGTTTTTAACTCAAATCTTTGCTTCTGGGGGAGTCCCTGGGACAACATATTTTCAGACGGGGGTCGGCGGCCAAACACAGATAATTTTGGGGGTCCTTGACATGAAAATGTTTGAGAACGACTGACATAGAAACATGGGTTTTTCAGAAAACTGTCAGGATTTAGAAAACATTTGTAGAATCGTTCTCAGGTCTAAATGGTTAATATTATAACTATTGTGCATGCATGCGCGCGCGCGCGCGCGTGCGTGTGTGTGTGTGTGTGTGTGTTACATACAACACTCTGGGATCGGTCCACTTGGTGAGGCAGAGCTCTTCGATTATCTCCTCTTCGTCCATAATCTTCAACAAAGAATCCTTGAACACCTTAATGTCTGTTTCCAACTCTGATAAACTGATGGGGAGAGAGAGAGAGAGAGAGAGAGGCAAACAGACAAATAAGATAAAAACATGATAAAACTAAGTAGGTAAGTCAGAGAGGCTTTATTGTCGACACAAAAGAAAAGGGCATGAAATATTAATCAATGAAAGTGCATAGTGAAAAGTACAGACAGAGGCTTATTGCACACTTTTTATTACTTGCGCAAGCAGAGCGCGCAAGTAATGTTTTCGCCCGGTCTCTTCCGCCGTGACAGCTGTCCCGCCATTCGATGTTTATGCAGAAAAACATCAAATCTGTGCCTGTTTTGCTGGGACCAAATGACCACAAACGACCATATTTCTTACGTCATCATTTAGAGCTAGTCATACGTATACTATATACATAATCAGTAAAAATAAAATAGAAAATTGTGCCTGATCTGCTGGGACCAGAGTACGTGGTGTGTATATGTATGACTAGCTCTTAATGATGACGTAAGAAATATGGTCATTTGTGGCCATTTGGTCCCAGCAAACCAGGCACAGATTTGCTGTTTTCTTGCATAAACATCAAATGGCGGGACAGCTGTCACGGTTTTTGGCGCAAAGTAACCACAGTATACCGCTAATCAACTTACAACTACACACTTTATACAGTATAGAGTATATATGTATACGTATATAGTATATGCCTATATACTATATATATACTATATATATTTCTTACGTCATCATTTAGAGCTAGTCATACGTATACTATATACATAATCAGTAAAAATAAAATAGCAAATTGTGCCTGATCTGCTGGGACCAGAGTACATGGTGTGTATATGTATGACTAGCTCTTAATGATGACCTAAGAAATATTGGCATTTGTGGTCATTTGGTCCCAGCAAACCAGGCACAGATTTGCTGTTTTCTTGCATAAACATCAAATGGCGGGACAGCTGTCACGGTTCTTGGCGCAAAGTAACCACAGTATACCGCTAATCAACTTACAACTACACACTTTATACAGTATAGAGTATATATGAATACGTATATAGTATATGCCTATATACTATATATATACTATATATATTTCTTACGTCATCATTTAGAGCTAGTCATACGTATACTATATACATAATCAGTCAAAATAAAATAGCAAATTGTGCCTGATTTTCTGGGACCAGAGTACGTGGTGTGTATATGTATGACTAGCTCTTAATGATGACGTAAGAAATATGGTCATTTGTGGTCGTTTGGTCCCAGCAAACCAGGCACAGATTTGCTGTTTTCTTGCATAAACATCAAATGGCGGGACAGCTGTCACAGTTTTTGGCGCAAAGTAACCACAGTATACCGCTAATCAACTTACAACTACACACTCTATATAGTATATATGTATACGTATATAGTATATGCCTATATACTATATATATTTCTTACGTCATCATTTACAGCTAGTCATACGTATACTATATACATAATCAGTAAAAATAAAATAGCAAATTGTGCCTGATCTGCTGGGACCAGAGTACGTGGTGTGTATATGTATGACTAGCTCTTAATGATGACGTAAGAAATATGGTAATTTGTGGTCGTTTGGTCCCAGCAAACCAGGCACAGATTTACTGTTTTCTTGCATAAACATCAAATGGCGGGACAGCTGTCCCGGTTTTTGGCACAAAGTAACCACAGTATACCGCTAATCAACTTATAACTACACACTCTATATAGTATATATGTATACGTAATGACGTATATAGTATATGCCTATATACTATATATATACTATATATAGTATATGCCTATATAGTATAATTGCTTTGCTGGGACCAAACGACCACAAATGACCATATCTCTTACGTCATCATTTAGAGCTAGTCATACGTATACTATATACATAATCAGTCAAAATAAAATAGCAAGTTGTGCCTGATCTGCTGGGACCAGAGTACGTGGTGTGTATATGTATGACTAGCTCTTCACCCAAACTTATATAGATAGAAACTTGAATCATACTTAATAATACTAGGTGTTTATATGCATAAAGTAGGTAGGTAGCAAATAGTTACATCTAAAAATTATACATTTCAAACGTTCCTTCACAGAGATACTGAGATTTGACAGTTTACAGCGGTCGAAAGGACTTGCGCGCTCTGCTTGCGCACTAGTTGGCCTACTAGTGTGCAACAAGCAAGTATGCACTCGACAGAGTGCAGTTCTAGTTGTTATTATATTTAATTATATCACTGCGAGGTACGAATATATTCGTACCCCCCCCCCCCCCCCCAGCTATGGGACGTTATCAGCCAGGTACCTCGTATACTCTGTGTATATAGTGGTTGAGCCCCAGAGCAGCTGTTAACATTGATCCGGTTGCTATGCAACGCCTCCGTCACCACCAGCTATGGGGACGTTACAACTCCCGTCCATTTACCTCGGTTCAAAGCAGGATTTTCAAACCTCCATAAGTGGGGATCTACGTAGGAGAGCTGTCCTTGGTCGTCAGCCATCCAAAGTTTGGATGTCATTTGTGACTTTGTGGTGGGATCATTGTTGTAGTTTTACTAGTTGCCCATCCCCACCAGTCTAACGACCCTCGGCCATAGAAATGCTAATGTTTGGCTTTGTTTACATGAGGAGATCACCTTCTCGCCTGGCACATACTGTATACAAAAACACTGCTGGCCTCTGTGCGTTCCTAACCTCGCGTCGCCAGGCTTTCAGTGCGTTCTTGCTGGTGCGTTCACACAGGTAGTTGGAACGATGCAAAACGCGGTGTGAGTTGATGTGGAGAGCCTGATTTGTGCTGGTGTCGGTCTTTTAAGCTGACCTACAAGCCCACACTGTGTTCCAAAAGCAGCTGTGGTGGGCTTACTGAACTGCACTACAGCAGACGAGACGACAAGAGAGAAGCAGTAGTAGCCAGTCGTTCATGTTTCACGTTCGCGGTTGTCATACCGTAAAATCATAATTATATAAGTTTCTCAAAGGTAACTTTCAAGTAAACATGTGTGATTCCGCGTGTCACAGACACTAGCAGTGAAGACGTTCTTAACTTTCTGTGTGTGCACTGACTGCACAGCTTGCACTCAAACGTTGTTGATCATGCGTGACGTGATGGAAGCATTTGTGTTCGCATTGGTAGGTCAGGAAATATATTAATATTAAAAATGTATTTGTTAAATATATATATATGTGAGTGATGTGAACTAGCCATCTTGTGTATATGAGAGCAAATATTTTGTTCTGGTTACACCTCACTATATTCTAGTGAGGCACAAATGAGTGGGGCCTAAAATCTTGCCAGACGGAAGTTGCGTCATGAGCCAATACAGGAATTTTAATAATCACAATGTGATGCATTGTGAGCTGGTAGATCTGCTATTTTCAAATCTTGGAAAAAAGTTACAATTATGGAATATTTTATTTAAACATTTAAAAACACAAATCTATCATGGGGTCACTGGCCCACAATATTTTTGGATTAGGGTCCTTAGTTGAATGAATGAATGGTTTATTTTGATCTATTCAGTTAGACAATTACAAAAAAAAAAAATCTTTCTTTAAACACGATCGAAAAGGAATAGGCAGAAGCTTATAGCTTATTTATGCCTATCCTTAAAACAGTTTAAGTGCCAGAGACGTTAAGACGAGTTGAATCCAATTATTCACTGATTGCCATGGACGATAAGTTTTATATTCTTTTATTTTTTAAATAATGAATATTTTGAAAATTCCTCTAATCTGGTGTGCAGGTGATGACATGCACATTACATGCATAATATAATTACATTTTCTTTCTTTTTTTATAATGGGCTAATTGGCAATGAAAGACAAAACTGGTGACCACCAGGTGGCGCTGAAAGATTAATGCATTTGCCCTTAGTTGGGCAAATGCATTCATCTGGGGGTCCTTGACATGGCAATGTCACTGTGTGAGGATCACTGGTTTGAACAACATTAGGAGAAAAGCCCAAATAAGCACTTTAGAAACAAGAAAAGCAACCACAAGCAACTTTACAGAAAAATAAGCCCAAAGTCTGAGCAGCACACAGATCGCTCTTGTGTAAAATCAAACATTGCTTTTTGCATTTAGAAGTAGCCTGGATCCAGCCCAAAGATCCCGCCCACTCTCTGAGTGGACTGCATCTCTTGAGAAAGCTACAGTCTGATAATCAGGCTAATTTAGGAGGTGGTCAGACCCAGGTGTAATCAGTGTTTTTAGGTAAAGGGGCTTAATAGCAAATTGCACAAAGCGAATATAATTAACATATGGACACTCCCCCAATGCTAAACTATGACCAGATTTGACTGAGAGCATGCCATCGCACAACCTCCAGCTTTTCACCACAGGAGCAAAAACTTTTTCTTTTTTTTAATCAAAAATTAGTTAATAGCACAGACAGACTCTTCACATACTAGAACTTCAGCTTAGATTTCAGCTCTGACACTTATTTCAGACATGCTCTAGTTACTAGAGCATGTCTGAAATAAGTGTCAGAGCTGAAATCGACATGTAAATATGAAATAAATGCTTAAACATGTAGCTAGGTGTAATGTTAGAGTCCACAGAAGTGAACCTTTCAAGCCTATTTTCTCAACTCGCTGTTTTCTGCAAGACATTACTCTATAAGCCATATCTCCAAAACTGGTGGGTCAAACAAACACCCTATGTCGATTGAAAAACATTATCTGATTGAGAAAGCAAACGGTGGAGAAACGGCTCAAAAGGATACCAGGAATTAGACCAATGAAGACTGTATAGGATTCCTCAGTTCCACATGGGACACAGAACCTTATTAGACGTTTAAGTCTATTATTTCGTGGGATCGCCGTCATCTCAGTTCCTTTGATGGCTGCCATTTCCCACCTGATGTTATGTGGGAATTGTGACAGCTCCAAACCAAACGGGACGACTGCTACTTTGCATAATGTCTTCAGAGTAGGACTTAAGTGTAAGAAGTGCAGGTCATTGGAGCATCCGTATCCTCCAACAACGATGATGCGATCTCCCACCATGCAGCAGTGCATCGACGAAGGTGGGTATACCCCCTTGGGTTTCATCTCATTCCAGGCAAAGGTCTCTGGATTGAATTTCCACACATTCCATACTAAATTGTCTACACTATAAACTATGTACAGCTCTCCATTGTAGGCAAACGCTGAATGCTTGTTGTAGCTTGTTCGTGGAAGCTGTACAGGGGGGATGCTCAGCCAGAGGTTGGTCACCGTATCAAACACTGTGATGGTGTTGCAGTTGCCCCCAGACACAAACATATTTGTCCCAATGATGGTGGCAGAGTGACATTCCGAAGCAGGCGGTGGGGTGCCTCTGGTGTTAATGAAAGACCAGACCATTGTGGTGGTGTCCAACTTGTAGACGTCATTGCAACATTCAGTCACCATCCAGTTCCTCCACTTTAATCCTCCAAAGATGTACACGGCCTTCCCCAGGACACAGGCCGAGTGGTTGTACCTCCCCTCTGGGACAGCGCCTGAAACCTTGGGCGTGAACCATCGGTGGACGACGACATCAAACGCATAAAGGACGTTGCAGTAAGACCCCGATTTAAAACCGCCACCGCCCCAGAGGTAGGCTACGTCTTCCATCAGCACGGCGGTGTGGCCGCAGCGCACGGCGGGAACTTCAAGTGGTACTTCTTCTCCTCTTCCAGGCGTCATTGGGGACATTTCCAGCCAGCGCAGAGACGTCGTGTCGAAGACGGACACACCGATCCGATTGCTGTCGTTCGCGTCACACCCGCCAAACGAGTACACTTTGAACCCCACCGCCACAGATGAATAATCATGGTCGCTGTCTAGTGTGATTGCCTGATACATGGCCCATAAAAACCCAGCATAAGCTAATACTAGATAACACTGGGATAATGATAATGTGGTACCATTAAGACAACATATTATATCCAGTAGTATGCATATACAAAGCCCAGACAGACACACAAAGTCTGTACACAGTACTGATGTCTTTGAGCATTGTGGACCTTGCCACACAAGGATCTCACTGTGTTGAGTATGACAAATAAATCCTCTAAATTATGGATCCTCTCTTTCTTCCGAGAAGGATGAGGCTGGCAGGGCACTGCGTCAGGCACCTAGAACTTGAGGCAAGTCAATTGACTCTATGGGAGCCAACCCAGGGCAAAGCCAGGAGGGGAAAGAGGCGTACCACCTAATGTAGACGTGCTGCGGCGCGGCAGCTTGGCTGACAACACTGCAGAGCTCAAGAAACCGATGTTGGATAGGAATTTGTGGAGGGCAGCGATCCAGGAATTCCGAGTTGGTGTTGGCTAGGCCTCACTCTCACAGCAACAACAAAACAACAACTTTCTTCCTTTTCTCCTTTGCTCTCGTTTCAGCATCTCACTCTTCGCGTCTGTCCTCGTTGGCCGTCATGTGCATGGACTCACCATCGAAAGTCTTTGACAGCTGCACTATATAAAATACTTTTCAATTAGGACTGGTAGTGTCTAACTTAGGACCACCACAGTTGTGTCCAGTGAGAACTTTACCAGGATGTCTAAATCTCTGACAACAATATCTGGGTTGTCTCTCACAAGGAGCGTAGTTAGATACTGCTGGCAACTGCGCTCAATGTAAAATAACGATAATGTTTATATAGGGGCTTGCAGGACGACAATGCCAGTCATCTGTGTCCATACATGGAGTTCTATATTGACCTGATGTGACGTCAACAAACACTAGTGTCTGTCGTCACCTTCAGCTCTAGGCCAGCCCGGTCCGAATATGGAGATTGTAATGCTATAGTTAGTAAGATATATATATTGTATACTGTGGGTTGCTTAACGTCGCTAATGAGTGAGGCAGCAAACCCCCCTTTTTCTTTTTTTCACGTGTTCCTCCTGCAACGCTACTTGCGTGTCTCCACTACACCACGGTGGTCTGCTCTGTAGTTGCCCCTCCCCCTCTCTCCCGTCTCCACCGTCTGGTAGGGTAACAAGATGACTCGCCCATTTTACCCTTTTTGGTGAGTTGTCCGGAAGACTCGCCAAAAGTGAAGACATCTCGCCAAAAGTGAAGACATCTCGCCGGGGCGAGTCATCCGGTATTCTCTGGTAGTAGCAGAGTCACGTGTATACTAGCCTCGGAAACCCAGACGTTTTTATTTCCAGGGAGAAAACAAAGTCTGGGTCCGAGTCCACTTCAATACGGCATAGAGTAGCGCAAACTTCGATCACTCTCTGCTGATTTCTGATCGTCTGCACCTTTGTTAAATTGAAGCACACACGCACACCCGTACACACACACACACACTCCTCTCTCTCTCTGTCGCTCTAATGAATTAGTCTCATGTCCAGCAGCTGCGCACAGTTTCTGCCTGCACAGCCATTGTGATTTATAGATCGCAATCTACCTTTTGGGAACCCATGCCACCATTGACCAGTGTTGTTTTTGGCAGCAAAGTTTGATTTTTGTTTCAGTCGTAGTCTCTTGAAAAGTTTTAATTTAGTTTTAGTCCACTAAATATCATAAGATTTTAGTCGACTGAATCTACAGTTGATTTAGTCGACTAAAATGTATTTTGTCGGGCCTTGATGCCGTCGTAATGACTGATTTTACACTTGCTAATAATAGCCGATCTACGAGCTTGTAGATCGGCTATTTTCAGCATGCAAACCAAGTGTAAAATGACGTATACTGGATCTCTTGTCCACTAGTCCCTTCCTAACATTTTAGTCTAGTTTTTATTTGTCGACAAAATTGTCAATATATTTAGTCTTAGTTTTAGTCATCATAGCTTAGTTTTCATTTAGTTTCCATGTAGTTCGTCAGTGGAGAAAGGTAGTCGACGAACAATTTAGTTATCAAACGTTTTTTTTATTTGGCCCACGCGGACCCCCATCTGAGAATGTTTTGTGCCAAAGAAGATTTGTTTAAAAAAGAAAAGAAAATGCTAATTATTGTTTTATATTTTCAGGGCAACTATTTTTTGTTTTTTTACATGTTCAGCTCTAGCTTTACTTACATCATTGTATTTACCAGGGCGGTCCGAATCTGTCGAAAAATCTCGAGAAAGTTTTAATGATTTGCACCAGCACGGTGAGTGCTGGTGCAAATCGTTGTCAGTCATGTCCTCACTGTATTGCATTACTGCTATTATTTTTTAATGTTTTATGCCTTGCTTTTCTTTCTTTCTCCATTGCTCTGTAAAGCACTTTGAGCTGCATTTTATGTCATGAAAGGTTCTATACAAATAAAGTTTTATTATAATTAGTAATAACAGTGGACATTAGCTGCTCAGTGACAAACAAGTGGACGGACAAACGGACGGATTGACAGGGGTGAAAACATGACAGAACAATGAATAAAATGTCTTTGTGTTGTTAAGTATACGGACGCCTCCTTAATTACATCATGAATGAATGGCCACAGTGTGTGTGTGTGTGTGTGTGTGTGTTACCTCTTACTGTTCTGCAGCAGTACATGCAGTTTACTTCTATCAGCAGACAGAAGCTGAGGATCCACCAGTGACTCCAGAGTGTCCATTATGACTGGGTGGACCTCGTTAAGACGTCCTTGAAGAGTGTTCACCTACACACACACGCGCACACGCACACACACACACACACACACACACAGTCACACACACACACACACACACACACACACACACACACACACACACACACACACACACACACACACACACACACACACACACACACACACACAGTTCTCAATTGAAGAATCATGTTTGCCCACCTCAGACCACAGATATACTTCACCCTAGCTTCCTCTCGCACACCCACACAACCGCACACACACAAACACACACACACACAGTCACACACGCGCGCACATGCACACGCACGCTTACCCTATGCTGCAGGATAGCTTCCAGGGCTTTGAACTCAAAGGGCAGGGAGTGCGTCTGCGAGGCCAGCTGTGGGGCCAGTTCCCGGACCAACCAGCGCTCCAGAACCGCCACCCCGCGGAAATCAAACACCAGCAGACTGTGAGGGGTCACCACCGCCTTCAGAGACTGGAGGCAGAGATGGGAGACGGACGGGGTGGGAGGAGAGGTGGAGAGAAACGTACAAGAAAGGAGGTGAAATTAAAAGCAGTAATATCCAACCTTTTATGTTTCAAGGACCCCCATTTTAACATTAACCCCCCCCCCCCCCCCCAATTGATTCAATCTCTGTTTCTCTGGGATCCCAATCTACACTAATACGTTAACTAGTCTGACAGTGTACAAATCAAACCAAATGGACTCCCGGGGAGGGTCCATTTGGTTATCTTTTGTACACTCTCTGGGTTACAGAGGAGGCCCGTATGGATCAATTTGGTCCTGGACCCTAACTATCAATCACTTAGCATGGGAATCCCCTGTAACCTCCTCGAGGACCACTAGGGGTCCCCAGACTCCACGCTGAGAACCAGCTCATGGTGCAAATAGGAATATCATGCAACATATCCATGTGTCTATGAACATAGTGGAAAATGCAAACAACAAGAGTACAAGGTAATTTACAGGTACTGTAGTACTATTACTTATTCTTAAGTCGTATTAGCTTCCTTAGAAACAGGAGTACATGCTGCATATCATACATGTACTAGCTTTATTACAGACATAAATTGTAGTTCCTTAGAGAGTGTATAAACTAAATTATTCTAGCTTCCATACAGACTTTAGTACATGCTAAATCATACACGGTTTAAAGCAATGTTTAGTATTAGGACCTGTAATTCTAAACTGTGAATTGTGGAAAAGAAATGTGGAAAGCTTTGAATGAAATGTGGGCCACATACCGTGGCTAACTTTGATCAGTAAATATTTGAGGGAAGAGCTCAGATCAATGAAAAGCTGAAGTCTTGTCTTGCTGTTGCCACAGAGACTCTGAAATAATCAGTCCTACAATAAGCCCTGCCCTACCACTGATAATATAATTGACATAAAATTTAAAGACCCACCTTGACCGATGATTTATTATGGTTTTCATTGCATCATCTGCCTTGCTAGGAAAGCACTTTGAATCAACTCCCCCCAAAAAGTGCTATTTAAATAAAGATGGCTTAACTGTGTATTCATGCAGTAACCTTTGGCTTAAAGTGGACCACATAGGCAGCTAACTTTGACCAGTAAATATTTCAACAGGTGCAGACACACGGCTGACGGCTGTACATGTTCTGTTCAGAGTTTAGACAGGACTTTAGCAACAGAAACACAAGACCACAGACATCCTCTGGTATGTACAGAACAGACGTTTTTCTAGTTGTGTTTCATTATACTGTAGCATTCATTTGTTTTTCTGTCAAGAAAAAAAACACGGCAGCAAATTACATATAATCGTGGGGGACATGGAATTGTTTGAGTATCACTTATTCATTATACCAGTGATAGACACATACATAATACCAATAACATGTTGCAATGGGTCGATTTACAGTGCCTAAGCCAAGAACTGATGCAATGAAGAATACAGTTATGTACAGGGCAATGACTTTCTGGAACTCTCTACCAGTATGCATTACAGAAATTAAGGGTAAAAGGCATATTAAGAAAAGACTGAAAGATCTTTTAAATATATATGGCGAAATTGTAATTCTGTTTATGTCAATATACCAGTTAATGTAATCTAGAGTGAATGCACTAACCGTAGTTGTTATGCTTTAATGTATTTCTTTTGTGATATCTGTAATTGTTGTTTTTATTTCAATTTCTGTATGTATATTATTCTGTGAGGACCCCAGGAAGAAGCTTTGGGGATCCTAAATAAACTAAACTAAACATAGAAACATGATTTTTTTTTCCAGAAAACTGTCAGGATTTAGAAGACATTTTGTAGAATCGTCCTCGGGTCTAAAAATGGGACAAACATAAATGTGTAATTGCAGGATGACCATGAAGCTGCTGTCGCTCTGTCTACTGCTGGGTTCGTTCCACTCCGCCTGGGGTAAAGCGGACACATGCCACGGCAGCGACATCTCGTCCTGCACAGAGTGCATCCAGCAAGGACCACGGTGTGCTTGGTGCACCGGCCCTGGCCCTGAAAACATGATCCGTTGCCGTGACACTAGGCTGCTAGAGACTGGCTGTGCTGAAGCACACATCTACCGCCCTGAGAGCAGTCTCAGGGTGGTCAAAAATCACCTGAGGTAAAGCAGACTGACTTCAAGTTAGGGAAAATCAGCCAAAGTCAGCCAAATCGAATAGTCGACAGCTCTGCCGATTAATAATCGATTAATTGATATAAAGTTTTTTTTATTTTTGTTTAGTAGCCATAAACGTCAAGACGTCTAATTGCCTATTAAGTAATGGATGCCACGGACGTCAATAAGTCTCTCCCTTGGGAATTCTTTTTTTTAATTTAAATTTTCATCCATATTTTGAAAATTCCTCTAATCTGGTGTACAGGTGATGACATGCACATGACATGAATAATAGAATTACAAATTCTTTCTTTCTTTATAATGGGAGAATTGGCACTCAGAGCCTAGCCTGAGCTAACGTGTTAGGTTTCTGGTCTAGAGGGGCGGGTCGCGGCTGAGATTTGCGCACGCCCTTATTGGATCTCATCGATCTGTCCGTCACCCCCGGCCCCTCCTCTCCCCCCAGTGCAGCGCTACGTCACATCATTTGGAGCGACGCCCACCCGGAAGGGTTGACTCCCACTTTTAGACCAGAGCGGCCAATGCGTTCCTCCAGGCTTTCAATTTTTGCACCAACAAAAATGAAAGCCTGGTACCGAGGCTACTCAGAGCCTAAACTGGTGACCACCAGGTGGCGCTGAAAGAGTTATATATATCAGATAAAACTTTTAAGATTTTATATTATGCACATGCCATGGTCACATAACCATTATATGTTGAGTACATGCTTTGATGGTTACAGTTTTATAATCAGTTTTGATGAGTAAACATTTGTGGAGATCTTCTCAGTTCTCATTGTATGCTATAGTTACTGCCATTCAGGATGGAAAATTAAAACCATTTGGATTTGGGGAGAAGTAGTTTCATAAGGGGCTGGTATGAACTATGAAGTACTTGATATAAAGAGAACATGTTCAGTTCACTAGTCTACACTCTACTCTACAACTGCCTTCATTTCATCTGATTGTCTGTCTGGCAGGCACTTAACAAGCGATCGTTAACTGTGTCTGTTAGAGAGATGGGCAGAGAAGAGTGGCTTTGCTCAACTTGATTTATACTTATATTCTCCACTCTGATGAAGGTACATGTTCGATATAGCATGCAGCCTTACTTATTAGCCTATGTTTTGGCTATTAAAAAAAAAAAATAGGTAACATGTACTGCATATACAGTAGTATACCATTGCTTTCAATGAGGAATCTCAATAATTAAAAGAGCTAAATCAAGAGGAATTTAACTTTTTAACTTGAGCCACAACTTGGGAAGCCACATTGTATAATTTCAAACAGTATTAAATGCATTTATCTCAGATTCTTTTACCAGATTGCGTTTTTATTCTAAACAAGCTTTATTCACAGCCCACAACTAAAGCGTTGCTGATCGCGGTTACAAAATCTATGTTTTGGGTGCATTAAAATAAGATTGTGCGGACCGTTACATTAGCCGTTGGTTACTTCCGGTTCGCGGCCCAGGGATATTTCACCTTCAAAATAAGCGTATGCGCTGAAAAGACATAATTAACATGATCGGAACTGTTTGTTGGATTTCAACTTTGGAAGGTATTTTAACTTGTTCAACCCTCAACTCAACATGATCCCATCAGGCATCCACTGGACGACCTGCACTTCTTGCAGCCCCAGGAGGTAAACATCACTCTGATGCCTGGAGCGCCGCAGTCCTTCAATCTAAACGTCTTCTGGCCTGAAGATCAGCCGACATCCTCACAACTGACCATGGACTTCAGCCCCATTCCGGAAGGAGTCAACATCACGTACACCACCCTCTCCACCCAAAACCCCCTGGTTGTACAGGTCATTGCTTAGAACAGGCCAGGCCAGGGCAGTGGTGTTGTGGGGTGTAGGGGTGGGCTGCTACCGCTATGATTTATCAAATGTATAATGTATCATACAATCAATAAGGAGATCAGCGTAGTAAATTAAAGGACCACTTCACCACTTTTCAACCTATCGTCATATAATAGGTCCTCACTAATAATCATGATAAAATGCCAAAAAAAAAATTCTACTCAGTCTGTGTCTCATAAGAGGGCTGTGGGCAGTTTAGAAACCGTCTTCCAGTGACATCATCGATGGGGAATACAAGCTAATAGAAACTGCAGGCTTTCTAGTCCTGAAAAGTTGCAATGCGAAAATGGAAGCCAGCGTTCTCACGATAATGAAAATCTAAACATTTTTGTAAAAAAAACGTGTTTAAAAAAGAATCTGCCTAATGATGATGTCACTGGAATACTGTTTCTAAACTGCCCACAACCCTCCTATGAGACACGGACTGAGTTGAAAAAAAAAGCGATATTTTGGGATACTTTGGGCTTGATTAGAGCTTAATTTGACTTAAAAAGACGATGATAGCTTAGCATCCCGGACAGCTAAGCTAGCGACTCAGGGTCAAACTACTAAACCGGAAGTGATCTCTGCCGGAGAATGCACTTGCTCCTTCTGATTATTTCAGATAATCACAATTTATTTTCTTCAAAATAGCAGATCTACAAGCAGATCTACAAACATCACGCTTGTAGATCAACAATTTACCGTATATGCTATTTTGTACATTTTTCAAAAAGAAAATATTGTAAAAAGAAATTAGGGATGCACCGAAAGGGAAATTCTTGGCCGAAACCGAATACCGAATATAGGAAACAGTTGGCCGAAAAGCGAATATCCGTTGCCGTCATGACCGTACCATAAAGGTACCTGATTTATGGCAAAAGAAAATGGTTATGGCAAAACTTAACTTAAATAATAATCACTATTATGGGTCCATAAAACATTTATTCAGCTCTTTTGAATGAATTAATTGCATACACTATTCGGTGATATATTTTCTGCCTATTTTGGCCGAAACCGAAAAGGCGAAAATGCATTTTCTGCCGAATATTTATATATATTTGGTGCATCACTAAAAAAATATATATTTTGTACATTTATGTTATTTGTCATATCTGCCAAAAATGCCAAACAGAAACCCAAATTGTAAAGTTTCAATGTACAAAAAAACAAAAAACACAATTAAATTGTTAATCGCAATTGCTTGTTGCGAACGCCAGTGAGCCTTTACCTAGCAGAACATTTCTGTCTGTCTGTCTGTGTGTCACGCTGTAACACCGCCCGCCCACCACCAGAGGTCGCAGCTGTATCACACACAAAAACATGCACGCACGCAAAAGAAAATCTTTTTTTTTTTAAAGTACTTAAAAAAACCTACAAAAAAAAGAACTAAAAAATTAAACTTAAAAAAAGAATCTTAACAAAAAAGAAAAAAATGCTCTGTGTGTGTATGTGTGTGACTGCCACAACAGCTGCGTTCGCTTCCCGCGTCCACGCGTCTTACTTGTGTGACGTCTTACTTAAATTTGCAACCGTGACAGCCCTAAATGCTAATTGCTGTAGGTGGACGTGGAGCTGACCCGGTGTTCCGGTGAGAAGAACCAGACCAGCACGAGCACGGTCCACATGACACCCAGAGACTCCTCGCTGACTCTGGATATACAGCTGGCACTGCAATGTCAGTATAGGACTGTAAAGTATACACATGTTGCAAATGTTGATCTTATTAGAACTAGGTTCCCAATTAATTGGGGTTGGAGGAATTATGGGCCATTATAACTAACATTGAACAATGTGCCTTTTTGGGGGGGGAACTAAAATAATGCACCCGAAGGAACCAAAATTGAGGAGAAATGGTTATTTTAAGCGACCATGGGAGGAACCAAATTGGGAATATTTTTGAATATTAACTTTCAGTTGCGTTGCCTTCAAACTATTGTTAGCGTTTCTACTTTAATCATTTCTTGTGCTATTGTTCTTCCGATGCAATCGCAGGTTCATGCGAGTGCGCGCGCGTGAAGAACAGTCCCGTGTGTAACGGACACGGGGCTCTGGTGTGCGGGGGTTGCGAATGCGACTGGCCGTATCGCGGACGTCACTGCGAGACGCACCCAGACGACGGATGTCGACCCTATCCAGGTGGCGACGTGTGCAGGGGGAGGGGCGACTGTGTGGACGGAAACTGTGAATGTACCAGACGAGAAAACCCACAGGAGCGGTACACTGGACAGTACTGCGAGTGCAGCAACTTTGGCTGTATGCGCGCCAACAACAGGTACGCAAAGTCGCAAAGGTGTTATTGCCGAAAAGCCTGGGCTCATGGCAACCTCTGACAACATCGCAGAAACTGAACACAACATTAACAGAAGAAGAATGAGGCTTGTACCTTGCGCACTGCCGGGCTCCAGTTTTGTTTTTATTGCACCGCATGGTTGTAGTATGACTGTAACTGTTCCTTCAGCAGTTTTCTTCCTGTCTACAGTCTGTTCATCTTGGGCTCACCAGAGTCACCACCTGCCCTTTTGGTAATAAGAGCAGCGAAGTGTGACGTAATACCTGGGTCACTATCATCAAAGGTGTATTATCACCTTTGTTTTCTCCTATTACCTGAATAATTATCGGTATAAGCTGCTTTTTGACTGACCAACCACAGTGTTGATTTTGACAGGGAATTTTGATTTAGTTTTAGTCATAGTCTTTTAAATTAAAGTTTAATTTAGTTTTTGTCAGCTGAATTTTTTTGTCTAGTTCTAGTCGACAAAATACCATAGGATTTTAGTTGACTAAATCTACAGTTGATTTTGTCAACTGAAATGTATTTTGGCAGGCCTTGATGGCATCGTAATGTCTGATTTACAATGGGAAAAAAGCTCTGAAAAAAGCCGATCTACAAGCTACAAGATCACCCGAGCACAACCAAACATAAAATGAGTTCCACTATCCATCCATCCATCCCCCAACTGCTTATCCGTAGTCAGGTCGCTGGGGCAACAGCTCCACCAGATAGCTCCAGACTTCCCTCTCCAGAGCAACATTATTGACCTCCTCCTGGGGGATCCAGAGACATTCCAAGGCCAGTGAGTTGATGTAATCCCTCCATCTGCGCCTTGGTCTGCCCCGGGTTCTCCTCCCAGTGGGATGTGCATCGAGGACCTCCCTAGTAGGGAGACGCCCGAGAGGCATCCTAACCAGATGCCCGCACCACCTAAGCTGGCTCTTTTCCAGGCAAAGGAGCAGCGGCTCTACTCTGAATATCTCCTGCGTGACTGAACTTCTCACACTATCTCTAAGAGAGATGCCAGCCACCCGTCAGAGAGAACTCATTTCGGCCGCTTGTATTCGCGTGAATGACCCACACTTCATGACCATAGGTGAGAGTAGGAACGAAGATTGCTCGGTAGACAAAGAGCTTTGCCTTCTGGCTCAACTCTCTTTTTGGACTAACGGTTCCACTAGTCCCTCTCTAAGATTTTAATCTAGCTTTTATTTGTTGACGAAATTGGCTATATATTTTAGTCTTAGTTTTAGTCGTCATAGCTTAGCTTTTATTTAGTGAAAAAAGGCAGTCTACGAAATTATTTCATCATAGTTGTAGTGGACAAAATTAACAATGGACCAACACACTGCCTGTTCGATTGATGCCTGTGAACCGTTCCGTTTACAGACATTAACACATTTAATGTAACTGCCTAATTATTATCTTTGCCTAGGTTATGCGCGGGCCACGGCCGCTGCGAGTGTGGGATGTGTATCTGCGATCGCAAATACACCGGTTCAGATTGTTCGTGCAACCTGGACTCGACTGGCTGTCTGGCCTCCAACGGGCAGGTGTGCAATGGCAGAGGGAGTTGCGAGTGTGGTCAATGTAGATGCCACAACAGTAAGTTCCAAGGACCGACCTGTGAGATCTGTCCTACCTGTCCGGGACTGTGTGAGCAGCACAGACAGTGTGTGGAGTGTCTGGCATACGGAACAGGGAGCAGGAAAAGCAGGTGATTGCTGGTGCACATCATATAATAAATACATGACTTAACCGCAGTCTATGGACTTAACACATCCAAAGACGGTGATTTAGTCCTTGTTTCTCTTAACCCTGTATTATACTTTGTTGAACAATGGTGGCGTACTTCTACTTGTCCCATCTTATGCATGAGTTAAATTGCATGTCATCTACATGCATGCCCTCTAATCTCATTGTCTCTCTTCACTCTCTTGTCCATATGAGAAAACGGAAATCAAATTGGAATTTCATTCTCTTTTAACCGATTCTCCCGTCCTCCTCAATCAGCTGTGAGGAGTGCAGCTACCTCAGCCTGACAAAGGTGGACAGCAGAGATGATCTGGAACCGCCTGGAGTCAGAGTGCTCCAGTGTAGGCAAAGGGACGAGAACGACTGCCGCTACACCTACACCATCACACCCTCTGGAGAGCAGGCCTGGGTTACCAAGGCCAAGGAATGCCCCGCAAACGAGAGATAGTACAGGAAACTCAGCTGATGTTGTATCTTCAATATATCCTGAATGACCGAAAAAAAGTTCCCTGGAATTGTCTGAGGGCAAAGTTTAGAAAATGGCCTGTACAGTATGGCCATTTAGCTGAATCCATTCCATTAGTTTTGCATAAAAACACTCACTGGGCTAAATTTGGCCCAGTTTGAGGTCAAATTACATTATTACTGGACTAAGAGCTTATTTCACGCAATTAATTCACGTTAATGTAAACTGCTGTTTTAACTTGATGACGTGTGATGTTTTAACACATCACACACACACACGTACACGTCCTGTGTCGCAAGCAAATTTTCTTTCCAATTGGAGTCACATGGTTTGACGAGAAAAGCTTGCTCCCTGGCTCTGCCCTAGGGATGCCAGAAAGTGTCCATCAGCCAAATCGAATAGTATAGTATATATATATATATATATATATATATATATATATATATATATATATATATATATATATATAAATCAATATCAGATAAAACTAATATTTTATAGTATGCACATGCCATGGTCACATAACCATTATATGTTGAGTGCAAAAACTGAGTGGTTACAGTTTTATAATCAGTTTTGATGAGTAAACCTTTGTGGAGATCTTCTCAGTTCTCATTGTATGCTAGTTACTGCCATTCAGGATGGAAAATGAAATCCACCAAAGAGAACATGTTCAGTTCACTAGTCTACAATCTACTCTACACCTGCCTTTATTTCATCTGATTGTCTGTCTGGCAGGCAGGCACTTTTAACAAGCGATCAGGTTATACTTGATTTATACTTATATTCTCCACTCTGATGAAGGTACATGTTCGATATATCATGCAGCCTTACTTATTAGCCTATATTTTGGCTATTCAATTTTCGATTATGAAATATTCAAATCGATTTCGGAAAATCGGAAAATCGATTAATCGGTGGCATCCCTATTCTGTAGTAGTGTTTCGCTTCTGCTGTGTGTGTATTCTATGTTTCCCGAGTTTGGGTGAATAAATGCCTCTGCATTCGACCTCTCCTGCCTTTGACCAGTCTGTTCTGCATTGTGGGTCCTATACTGTGACAGATAGTGAGATACAGACTTTAGTACATGCTAAATCATAAAGTTTAAAGCAGAAATAACATGCATTTTAAAACGGTCTTTAATATTTAATATCATATTTTCTATGTCCCTCAAACTTATTTCTAATGGTTTGAGCCTCAATCACCACTCTGATATAACCAGTGCTTGTCATTTCTTTCTGGACTTTGAAAGCAGTTTTAGCTGCAATACCACAATGGCCTGAGGTGGTGGGGGTGCTGATATGCAGATTTTATATTTTAGTCATTATAATACTGATGCTAGATAAAACCAGGCTTGTTTCCATTCCATGCCAGCTTGGAAAATAAACAATGGTGGACATTGTAAACAAAGTGGAAATACAAATTTGGAACTCAAGACTGAAGAAGAGGAGGAATTATACAAAGTAGGGTGACATTGATGACATCACGATGAGGACAAAATCAGTTGAGCTGTTCCTGAGAGCAATTTCCATTAAAGCTGTTAGGATCCGTCTCTCCACAGACCTTGCCAGACCTGGCAACCTCTCCTCAGACCTGGCAACTCTCATTTTTTCCCTTCCACTCACTCAGTCCCTGCACTCACCTGTCTCCAACTCCCTCGTCAGCCCACCTGTGAACACTTTGACAATTTACCTGCTCACTATATAACTGGACTCTTTACAAACACTCCCTGTCAGAACATTGTCTTTCGTCATTGTCCCTGTGTCATTCTACCCCGAAGTTCCTGGTTCTTGATTTTGTCTTCTTGAAAGGTTTGAGTTTTGGACTTTTGGTTTTTCTGCCTTGTACTCGAGTTTTGCCTTTTTGGACTCCTTAGTTCTATTTTGTATTTTTGAGTTTTTGGAGATGCTACTGTTTGTTTGTTACAGCCTTGGATATAAATAAATCATTGGATTTTGAACCTTCCTGTTTTGTGGCTTGCATATTGGGTTCAGTCATCCCCTTAGCATAACAGAATGTTCTGACCAACAATATGAACCCAGCAGAGCTACGCTTTTTGACAAAGAAGGTGTTGGGTTTTGGAAGTGATGTGGATCGTCTTGTGGCCTCTCCCCCTAAAGAGAGGCCATGGACAAGCCATTTTGTCCCCCATTTTGATGTGGTTTGTGGGAGGCTGAAGAATTTTGAGACCAGCTCACTACCACATGCTTCCCAGCCAGCTCCTCACTCTATTAGGGTTGGAGTGATGAGCCTGCATCCCCTTAGTCCTGGTTCTGTCCGGCAGGAGACCCAGTGTATGGACTATTTTCCCAGCGAGCAGAAGAACCACGATATGGATTATTTTTCCCGTTTTCGAGGCAGTGAAGAAGTTCATTCAGAGCAACTTCATGCAACAAATCCGTATTATGGCACCCGTCTGGCTCGGGGGGGTCCCCGTTGTGTCAACAGGCGGGGGGGTGTCTCACTGGGTCTCCCAGTCACCAAGCCCACCCGACCAGCCTGTCCTGACAGTGTGGGGAACCGGGGGCCTGCTAGAAAAAGGCATGGCCGCCTACACCGCCAGGAACCACCGCCACCCAGCCTGTCATGTCCAGCTGCAGTCCCGCCTGCAGCCCTTTCACGTCCTGATGCACTCCCGCCTGCAGCGGTGCAGCCCCGTCACGGGCCTGCACTACGGCAGCGGGACCCCGGGGGTGTTTTTCAGCTACCTGACTCCTGTTCCTCGCTCCCAGTGACTTTGTCTCCTGTCTTTGTGAAAGACCTGCCCAGCTCTCCGCCGTCCTGTTTTCTGCCGCCCAGCTCGCCACCGCCCAGCCTGCCCAGCACTCCACTGAGTGCCGTGCTGCCTGGCATCCATGAGCCCTTGCCGGCGGCCTCCATTGGTGACCTGCCTGCGCCCTCTGCACCCTCACCGACTGTACCTCCTGCTGACCTGCCAGAGCCCTTGCCGGCCATCTCCCTAGGTGTCCTGCCTGCGCCCTCTGCACCCTCAACAGTCCTTTCAGCCGGTGACCTGCCAGAGCCCTTGGCAGTCAACTCCAGTGGTGACCGGCGTCAGCCTGACGTTATGGAAGCTCTGACCCTGGGTTTTTTGTTCGGCTGCTTCCGTCAGCTGCTGTCTGCCGGCTCTCCTTCTCCAGAGTCTGCAGCACCCTCCTCATCTCCTGGGTGTGCAGTGATCTCTGGGGTCCCAACATCCTCCTCGTCTCCTGGGTGTGCAGCGTCCTCTGGGGTCCCGTCTCCAGAGTCTGCAGCATCCTCCTCCTGTTCTCCGCCTGCAGTCCCGCCTGCAGCTCCGCCTCCTCCGCCTGCAGTTCCACCTGCAGCTCTGCCTCCGCCTGCAGTTCCACCTGCAGCTCTGCCCCCTCCGCCTGCAGTTCCACCTGCAGCACCGCCCCCTCCGCCTGCAGTTCCACCTGCAGCTCCGCCCCCTCCGCCTGCAGTTCCACCTGCAGCTCCGCCCCCTCCGCCTGCAGTTCCACCTGCAGCTCCGCCCCCTCCGCCTGCAGTTCCACCTGCAGCTCCGCCCCCTCCGCCTGCAGTTCCACCTGCAGCTCTGCCTCCTCCGCCTGCAGAGCCTCCGGCGTCGCCTCTGCCTGCAGCATCCTCTGCGGTCCCGTCTGCAGCATTTTCGGAGGCCCCGCCGCTGCAGCTTGCCTCTGAGGCCCCGCCGCTGCAGCTTGCCTCTGAGGCCCCGCCGCTGCAGCCTGCCTCTGTGGCCCCGCCGCTGCAGCTTGCCTCTGAGGCCCCGCCGCTGCAGCTTGCCTCTGAGGCCCCGCCGCTGCAGCTCGCCTCCGAGGTCCCGTCTCCTGAGTCTGCAGCGTCGTCTCCTGAGTCTGCAGCCCTCCCTCCTGAGTCTGCAGCTTCAGCCCCAGAGCCTGCAGCATCGCCTGTGACTCCACCTGCAGCACCCCTGGCGTCACCTGCAGCATCACGTCCAGATCCTGCAGCATACCCGGCTCAGCTTCCACGGTCCTCCGCCTCGTCTCGGCCTCCAAGCCGCCCTCCTGACTGCACCTCCTCAGCCTCCACGTCTCGGCCTCCAGGGCGTCCCCCTGAACTCAGCAGCTCCGCATCTGGCCATCGTCCCGGCCGCCCACCTGAGTGCACAGGCTCCGCCTCTGGCCATCGTCCCGGCCGCCCACCTGAGTGCACAGGCTCCGCCTCTGGCCATCGTCCCGGCCGTCCCCCTGAAGTCTCCAGCTCTGCCTCAGTTTCCCTCCTCCAGGCCCCCTCCACCCACCCTGCGCGTCCCTCATTAAGGTTGTTGGACGTCTGGTATCCGTCCCTTGAGGGGGGGGGGGTACTGTTAGGATCTGTCTCTCCACAGACCTTGCCAGACCTGGCAACCTCTCCTCAGACCTGGCAACTCTCATTTTTTCCCTTCCACTCACTCAGTCCCTGCACTCACCTGTCTCCAACTCCCTCGTCAGCCCACCTGTGAACACTTTGACAATTTACCTGCTCACTATATAACTGGACTCTTTACAAACACTCCCTGTCAGAACATTGTCTTTCGTCATTGTCCCTGTGTCATTCTACCCCGAAGTTCCTGGTTCTTGATTTTGTCTTCTTGAAAGGTTTGAGTTTTGGACTTTTGGTTTTTCTGCCTTGTACTCGAGTTTTGCCTTTTTGGACTCCTTAGTTCTATTTTGTATTTTTGAGTTTTTGGAGATGCTACTGTTTGTTTGTTACAGCCTTGGATATAAATAAATCATTGGATTTTGAACCTTCCTGTTTTGTGGCTTGCATATTGGGTTCAGTCATCCCCTTAGCATAACAAAAGCACCTATATGATATGAAAGCCTGATTGTTCAAAATTGGTTATTTGTGGGGATAGAAAACATATGGGAGCCCCAAAAACACAAAATAAATTGAAAAAGTAAAAATGTATGTTTAAATAGGTCCTTTAAAGCAATGTTTATTATTATGAGCACAATTCTAAACTGTGAACTTCATGTAGAAATATTTGAATGAATGTTGGCTACATACTGTGGTTAACTTTGATCGGTAAATATTTGAGGGAAGAGCTCAGATCAATGAAAAGCTGAAGTCAAGACATTGAGGACATAGAATCGTTTCAAACAAGCCAAAACCAGCTTTTGTTTACCAAAGCAAGAGCTGTATATCCAAGAACACTTTTGACCAATGTGAAGTCTCCAATCTTTAAAGCAAATTAGATGTTTGGGGCTTTGTTGCCATGATGGATGATGATAAATATATATATATATATATATATATATATATATATATATATATATACATATACATATACATATACATATACATATATATATACATAAATATAATAATATAAATGCATTGGAGCCAGAGCCGAAGAGTTTGATCAATCCTCAAGGGCCCCCCCCCCCCCCCCCCCAACAGCTCCGCTATAACAGGCCAATTCCTGTTTTTATCTATAACTGCATCGACAACTTATGTATGTGCACTCCCTAGAGGCCAAGAAAAACATTTTCCCTGCATCCCTCCACATCAGCCGGTTAAAGCGCCACCATGAGGCCGATTTCTGCAAAACACATTGTTTATGTTAGTCGCACAGATGTCATCCAAATCTCACGATAATCGGTACACATGATCTCTGTAGTCATGTGATCAAGACGAGCCTGTTTGATTTCTCAGATTCTACACTGATTAGCTAAGATTGCCTTCCAAAGTTTTCAGGAGTAGCCCGTTTTGTACAAAATACTGCACATGTCCTGCTCATCCAGAATTATATCCTCAGAGATGCTATGAGTGATCTGGCTCTGCATTTCCTCAACAAAATGAAGAAAATTGTTGCAAGAAACAAACAAACAAACAAAAAAACATATTACTCCTAAACATTTTGCCAAACATCACACACACTCCTACCCTCCTGGTGGAGACCTGTGCCCAGAAGGGCACCTTTTCTAATTTATTGTGATTTCATGATCTGCCTCGATGGGAAAGCACTTTGGGTCAAGTCCTCTTGTTTATAATGTTTATTAAAAAAAATGACGTAACTGTGTATTCATGCAGTAACCTTTGGTTTAAAGTGGACCACATGGCTAACTTTGATGAGTAAATATTTCAACTGGTGCAGACACATGGCTGACGGCTGTACATCTTCTGTTCAGTTTGCCCGTTAGCGCAATTCTCGTCTTTGCATTGACTTTGTATGTAATCACGCCGCTCTAACCATCCAAGTATGAACGCACCTTAACACCTCTTTCGTCTCACTGTCCGCGTCACGTTGCCTGTCCTCTTGTACACATGCAGATCAGACGTTCAAATGCTAATCTTGTTTTCACCGGCCAGGTATGGTATGCATACAGTACCATACTCTGCTTAGGCTACTTGTTCACAATGAAACCACCACCAGCAAGAACACCCTGGCTGGCAACAGCGATGCCAGCCTGCCGTCGAAACCTGTCACCAAAGCGACTAGCCTGGATTAAGGAGTACCAGATGACTCAGTGCAAACACGTTTAAAGGAGAATTCCATGCTAGAAGGCTTTCTTACTTTTATTTGTAGTTGTAGTTGTTTGTGCAAAAGCGCATTATTTCCACCACCATAAGCCCTAAATGAATTGAATTGAATGGGAATTGAATGGGGCTATGGGGTGTTGTGCTAATTCGCTTATTTCCATCGCTCAAAATTCACACTAGCCCAATTCAATTCCCATTCAATGCAATGCAATTCATTGAGGGCTTATGGTAGGGGAAATAGCCAATTTGCCGAGTTCTTGCACAAAATAACACCTGGACCTCTTTGGTGGGGACGTAACAACTACAAATAAAGGCCTTCTAGCATGGAATTCTCCTTTAAAAAGTGTTACAAATAAGTGTTTAGAACCTAAACAACAATTTTTTTGAGGATTCTAAAAACATGAATTCTGAATTTCTGATATCATCATCATGTTTCGACCGTGGTCGAGATCATGGATTTCACAATGCCATTTTACTGGGGCCAATTTGAAATTGCAGCCACCTGCAAGTGATAAAAAAAAATTGGGTGCATTTTGCATCCCAAAATGCAGTTTATAGTTATGGGAAACAATAAAACGACCACCTCTGCATCCACGGGATGCACTTCTGTACTACTGTACTGTTTCTTTTCTAGTTTCTTTTGCTAGCTTTAGTTATCATAATCATTTCTTCTTGTTTTCTACATGAATATAACCACATTATAACCATATAAAATGAAATGGGAGTTAAATGCTGCATTTTGTAAAAATGGCAAAATATGACTCCCAACATCGTTGAAGTGGGACTCATAAAATGTCCCTGGGACTCTAATAGGGGATTCACACTATGGTCCCGGGTGCGCACTCGGGACCACTTGGCAGATGTTGTGGTAGTGTGAATGACGCGTACCGTTCCCGGGAGCGGATCGCCCAACCGTCCCCGGGACCGCATGGGGGGCGGGTCTCTGGACCGTTGAAGTGTATTCAGATACGGATCGTTCCAATGTGAATGCATGCGTACCTAAAGAAGGAAGTGGACTGTTTTTTTTTAAAGAACGTGACTTAATCTCTAGTCGACGAGCCAAGCCTCAACAAAAAAAACACAGCCGCTGCACGACGCGTAACACCAGCGCATTTCTCAACACCGCCCGTCTCCTGTTGAATCTGCATATACGCGCAGCACCGCAGTACGCGCTGATCTTATTCTGCGGACTACACGTGGCTCTTGGGCTTTGCTTGGCACAGTTTCCAAAGTAAAACAAAATAATAATAATGCTGAAGTAGAATCCATAGCAAACTAATACACTGGAGCACAGAACTGACTGACACAGTGAATAGCAGGCAGGCTGACAGTGAAGTAGTATAACGGCAAAAAGCCAAAGAGGCAATGCAATGCAGTGTGTCTGGATTTATTTGAGACAATGTCGCAGAGTTGATGGTCAGTGTCCGTGCGCGCCAGCCATCAAACAAACCGCCGTCTGGAGGATTAAAGTGTGTTATGCAAGTGTACCCAGTGCGCTGTTGAATCTCGGGCAATGTGAATCATGGCCATCGGGACCAGGCAACCGTATTTGGAAACGGTTCCAATGAAACGGATTCAGTCCGTCTCAGTGTGAATCCCCTATAAAAGACCATCCCTGCATCCCGGGACTCATTACACTGAAAACCTATTTACATCACTGCTAACTATCATCACATTCAACATGATCTCATCCACTCTGTCCAACCTGCACAGAGCTGACCAGACAGAAGGCCAGCCTGTCTCCCTGCAGCCCCAGGAGGTAAACATCACTCTGATGCCTGGAGCGCCGCAGTCCTTCAATCTAAACGTCTTCTGGCCTGAAGATCAGCTGACCTCCTCACAACTGACCATGGACTTCAGCCCCATTCCGGAAGGAGTCCACATCACATACACCACCCTCTCCACCCAAAAACCCCTGGTTGTACAGGTCAGAACTTAGAACAGGCCAGGCCAGGGTAGTGGTGTTGTGGGGGTATAGGGGCCGGCTGCTACCGCTATGATTTATCAAATGTATAATTGATCAAAGAATCAATCAAGCAATGCTAATTGCTGTAGGTGGACGTGGAGCTGACCCGGTGTTCCGGTGAGAAGAACCAGAACAGCACGGTCCACATGACACCCAGAGACTCCTCGCTGACTCTGGATCTACAGCTGGCACTGCAATGTCAGTATAGGACTGTAAAGTATACACACATGTTGCAAATTGAACCTAATTAGAACTAGGTTCTAATGAGATCCCCCACGTGGGACAAAGATAAAAGAGGAACTGATTGATGTATTTTAAAGTTCCTTAAAAAGAAAAAAACTGGAATACAGGGTGGGTGCTCATTGATGAACCTCACAGGTAATGCGGTTCCTACTTCCTAGACTAGAGGAACCACGGAACATTATAACCAACATTGAACAATGTGCCTTTTTTGGGGGAACTAAAATAATGCCTCCGATGGAACCAACATCGAGGAGAAGCGACCATGGGAGGAACCAAATTGGGAATGGTACATTTTTTTTAATATAGGTTCAACTTTCAGGTCCGTCGCCTTCAACTGCTGTTAATATCGCCATTTCAATACTTTATTGTGCTATTGTTTTTCCGACGCAATCACAGGTTCGTGCGAGTGCGCGGGCGAGCGCGTGGAGCACAGTCCCGCGTGTCGGATACGGGGCTCTGGTGTGCGGGGGTTGCGAATGCGACTGGTCGTACTCCGGAAGTCGCTGCGAGAGTCAGCCAAGCGACTTCGAGTGGTCCTCCCGGAGTGAAGAGGGCGGATGCCGACGCGGCCCAGGCGGCGCCGTGTGCAGCGGGAGGGGCGACTGTGTGGACGGAACCTGTGAATGTACCAGACGAGAAAACCCACAGGAGCGGTACACTGGACGGTACTGCGAGTGCAGCAACTTTGGCTGTCCGCGCGGCAACAACAGGTACGCAAAGGTGTATATACTGTGTATATATTATATATATATATATATATATATATATATATATATAGATATGTGAATACAGGGAAGTCCTGAAGCGGCCATAGTTAATGGATCTGGGTATAGTGGGTTCAGTCAACTTCTGACAACATCGCAGAAACAACATTAACAGAAGAATAAAAAGGCTTGTGCACTGCCCACCCTCCTCCCATTGTTTATATTGTGTTTAGTTCCCAAGATGGCCGCAGCACTAGGAGGGGGTGGGGCGGAGGTGAGTGGGTGGGGCCCTTACTGGGCTGCATTCACAAATTCATGTCTTGCGTTTGTCTTTTGTCTGTGTTTGTTTAATGGCTGCTCCAATGCATTTCCAATGGAAGCCCATATGGTTTGACCAAACATTTTGTTTGATGGGGGGGGGGGGGGGGGGGGGGGGCAGAACGCATCCATCAAAGCTGTGTTCAAACTTCAGACACAAGTCAAGTATCAGACACAAGTCAAGTGTCTTGAATGCAGCCCTGTAAGGGCATTATGTCGACACACTCACCCCCGCCCCACACCCTCATGGTGCTGCGGCCATCTTGGAAACTAAACACAATATAAACAATGGGAGAAGGGTGGGGCAGAGAAAGGCCGTTATTGATGTATTGTTCAGTATAGTTGTAGTAGGACTGTTCCACGTTTCTAAGTGTCCTTCAGCTGTTTTCTTCCTGTCTGTTCAAGTCCGACGTAATTTACGCATCATACCTGGGTAACGTTTTTTTACTTCGTTTGTCAGTGAAATAAGGTAGTCTACGAAACTTTCTCAACATGGTTTTAGTGGACGAAATCAACACTGGACCAAGCAAGCCACAGCATGGTCGCTTGATGCCTGTGAACTGTTTATACAGGCATAATATAAGGCATTAACACATTTAATTTAATTCCCTATTATTTTTGCCTAGTTTATGCGGGGGCCACGGCGCCTGCGTCTGTGGGGAGTGCCATTGCCACCGCAACTGGCCCGGCAAGGATTGCTCATGCTCCATGGACACGTCTGGCTGTATGGCATCCAATACGCAGGTGTGCTCTGGGAACGGGTATTGTGTGTGTGGTCGGTGCAGATGTTCGTACAGTAGCTTCCAAAGACCGACCTGCGAGAACAGTCCTCCCGGTCCGGGAATGTGTGAGAAGCGCAGGCACTGTGTGGAGTGTTGGGCGTACGGACCAAGGAGCACGACAAGCAGGTAAATGCTGGTTCACGGCATATAAGTAGAGGATATAGTGCCGGCCAGTCAACCGAAAATATATTGAAAACGACATTTAGAAACAAATAACAGACCTAAAGGAGAATTCCATGCTATAAGGCTTTCTTACCTTTATTTGCAGTCGTTACGTCCCCACCAAAGAGGTCCAGGTGTTATTTTGTGCAAAAGCACATTATTGGCTATTTCCCCTAATATAAGCCCTCAATGAATTGAATTGAATTGCATTTAATTGAATGGGGCATTGGGGTGTTGTGCTAATTCGCTTATTTCCATCGCTCAAAAATATATATATTTTTTATATATCTTCTCTTCATAATGTAAATAGTATCCCAAGCGGCACACTTTACTACTTATTTTGATGTAAATAAGCGAATTAGCACAAAAACCCAACCCCCATTGAGGGCTTATAATGCACAAAACAGCACCTGGACCTCTAAGGTGGGGACGTAACGACTACAAATAAAGGTATAAGAAAGCCTTCTAGCATGGAATTATCCTTTAATCGTATGCTCATTTAAGCTAATCCTTTTTTCTTCTTCCTTTTTCTCTTAACCCTGTATAATACAATGCAACGGTGGTGTACTTATACTTGTCCCAGTCTTCCTTGTCCAAGTTCCACTTGTCCCATGTGGGGCCCGGGAGGATGGGAATGGCCAAAGTAAGTAAGATTATACAGGCAAACATTTCCTCTTTTTGCCCCCAAACAAACAGTGAATAATAGTTCAGGGGTCGGCAATAGGCTGCCCACGAGGTGCCCCCTTGTGGCCTTTTAAGGCATTGAACCTCTACCAAAGGCATTGAACCTCTACCATGAAATGTTCTATGAGCAGGGCCTGGCTGTAAACAAGTTCTTGAGCTTAGTCTAGTTACCCTGGGTAAACATAGTACCTTTCCTTTCCTTTCCCCTGGAAGAATTAAATAATAATAATAATAATAATAATTAGGGCTAATGAAAGTTGCAGGTATGGTGTGAGCGATAAGAGGGTGTACAAATGGAGTGTACAAAGGGAACCAAATGGACCAGGTCCATTTGGTTCCATTTGTACTCTCTGAGTTAAGTTGACATTGATTGAATAAATAAATAAAAGTTATAAAAATATGACCCTTGAGGAAAATTAATTGGAGAACCCTGATATAGTTGATCTACATTAAGCTCTCAACGTGAGAGCATGTAGATCCACTATTTTCACTATCTTAGAAATGGGGCAATGGAAACTATTTTCTTCCTGAATGTACGTGCTCTGACTTGTCCCATCTTATGCATGTCATCTCTGCCCCTCTACCCTCATTGTCTCTCTTCACTCTCCTGTCATATTATAAGAAGACAGACATTTAATTGGAATTTCATGCTCTTTTAACCGATTCTCCCGTTCCTCCTCAATCAGCTGTGAGGAGTGCAGCTACTTCAACCTGACAAAGGTGGACAGCAGAGATGATCTGGAACCGCCTGAAGTCAATAAAGTGCTCCACTGTAAGTAAAGGGACGAGAACGACTGCTGAGTAGTACCAGCAGTCGTTCTCGTCCCTTTACTTACAGTGGAGCACTTTATTGAGTCTACTACTACGCCTTCACACCCTCCGGAGAGCAAGCCTGGGTGACCAAGGACAAGGAATGCCCCGCGAGTCCATCCGGCTCGGGCAAATAATTACACCACTTGACTCTTTTAAAGGACAACTTTAGTTTTTTCAACCGAGGTTCATGTTTTAGGTTGTTATTAGAGAAAGTAAAAGATGAGTGTTATTTTTTTCTCCCCATTTGCTGCTTTCTTTCTTTTTAGGGATTTTAGCTGTTTTTTATTAGGACTTACTATAGTAATAAACCCCAGGAAATTACATCTGGCCACAAAAACATCACAGGATCTACTGAATGTGAAGGTAAACTACTGGGTGGAGGCCACACTGTGTGTCATAGGCTCAATATGTCTCTTTTGTGGCCAGGTGAAAGTTGTCCTTTAAAGACTTTAAACACCGGACGAGTTTATTTCACTCAATTAATTAATGTTCATTTTAACTGGAGGACGGACACACACACACACACACACACACACACACACACACACACACACACACACACACACACACACACACACACACACACACACACACACACACACACACACACACACACACACACACCACAATAATAATATTGGGCCTGCTGCCATACTATTACTGAGAGAGAGAGAGAGAGAGAGAGAGAGACAGAGAGAGAGAGAGAGAGAGAGGACGTGTACCTCCATCCGTATGATGATGCAGTTGTTCCTGGTAGTGAGACTGGTGCTGTGTTGGAAGCGAAGGTCTCTGGCCTGAAGACTTAGCTCCTGGCACAGCTCTGTTTTCTTCTTTTCTACAAGAGGTCACATACCACACAGTATAAGCAACATATCACACCAAAGAAGGGACACAAAACAAGCTACTGTAGTGCAGTGGTTTTCAACCCTTTTCATATCAAGGCCGATTCTTTTTTTTCAGCATTTTGAGCCCCGGGCCACCATTATGATGAGATGTAGCCTTGGTGACCCAAAACTAAATAATTGTGTCATCGTTAAATTGCATCCACAATTCCATTTTTGAACCAGAATAAAGACACTAGGGTTCATGTGATTCTTTCTTTTTTTTACAAAAAAGAAATATACATTCTTCAGCAACCAGTCCAATGGAACACTTACCAAATGATGTCACGTTCCCTTCTTTGTCAAACTTCATCTGTAAAACGAGAAAAACAATAAAGTGGTGGTTGAAAAACAATCAGTGATGCTGGTGACAGTTCTGCTGTCCCACAATATATACTGTAAACCATATGCACATTAGTCAACATTTCGTTGCTGTCAAATGGAACCCGGGGCGGCAGTGGCAACAGCTGTATGGGAACTGTGAGTGTCCCACTTCCCAGTTCGATCCTACAGAGTTAATGTCCTTGAGCAAGACTCTGAACCCCTAATTGCCCCCGATGTGCAGGTTGGTGCCTTGCATGGCTTCCTCCGCCATTGGTGTGTGAATGTGTGTGTGTGAATGTAATGCACAATCTATGTAAAGCGCTAGTCCAAGGCGCTATATAAATGCACCATTTAACAATTTATGTCCAAAGCATTTCAGGAAGCGAATAAAAAGGTGTGTGGATAGATGTGTTCCAATGTAGTTAATAGTCACAAGCTCTTGTTAATGCTTTTCATTGGTTAAATAAATTATAAAACCCAAAGTCACTTTTACTTTCAAATTATTTCGAAAGTAGCGGAATCTACAATCTCGCAAGCTACTTTTGTGCAACGTGAAGAAGTAGGGTTTAATAATAATTAAAAAAAAAATATATATATATACAGTATATATATATATATTACAAATTACAATACAAAGATACGAGGTTTCTGCCCGACAGCGACAATTTGTTTAATCTTAAAGATTGCACTTGAGAAAGGAAATGTGATTTGCTGCTGTCTGAACATTTCACACCAGCAGCGATATTATTATTATATTATATTATAAAACTTTGATGCTGCCACCACTGTTAAGAGTTCTCAAATTCTGCACAAATTCTGGGCCGATCCTCGGGTTCTGTAAAAAAGGGGAAAAAAACTACTACCCCCTAAAAATAAATTTCAACTGCCCCTATAGCAGTAAGGCAAAGTGAACTTTACTCTTCATAACTTTACGTTATCTCGTTTGTCGCCGAAGGTCCAATCTGCTCAGCTCAAAGCTTGTTGGATGAGTGACTTTGAGGACAATAAATTGCATAATGACACCTTTTCGGGTTTCCGGGCCTAAAAGTATGGTATGGCCCAGTTAGGGCTGGGCTAGTTTTCAAGGCCGTTGAGAACTCTAACTACTCTTGTTTTAAACTTCATGAAATAAAGGATTTTCTACTTCAACTGCACAGAGCTGCCTTGGACCCTCTTTAAAGTTCGCCACCTCCTTACCTCCTTCCACATTGAATTTGACTCATACAAGGTATAGAACTTTTAAAGAACTTGTGTGCTGTATTATTTGAAACCCTCTCCAAAGAGCACCTGTCTGCATTTTTTCTACATAAAGAACCCACAAAGCGCTTTTTTCTAGCCACTCTGTGTTTGTGAGACTGACACTGAGCGCACTCTATCCCCAGATACTTTTTGACATGGTGGACTTTGGTTCCTTACCACGACAAACACAGGAGCCACGCTGGAGGGGGAGGTCTCTGTCACTTGCTGGCGGATGAAGGCCTCTGTAAAAAAAAGAAGTGTTAACATGTTTACACACAAACACACACACACACACACACACACCCCACCTTTAAATGTTATGTAATGGGAAATATGAAATTGTACATTTACATCATTTTCTGTTTAAACTGCATATTGTTTATCCTGATGTCTGGGGTCTAACTGGGTGTGGTTTTAACTGAGTAATAGGCCTGTCTTGACTTATTATTAATCAACCATTTTGCACGTCAATAGGCATTTGTTATGACCAGGGTGTCGGCGGGACTGTACTACCTCTCCAGCTGAGAAGCAACACCAGCCCAGCCTTGTGTTTTGTATGGTCATGTTTACCCATCACAGTTTCACCCACTCAACTATTTTAGAATTCAACATTTTGTTGTCATTCTAATTAGACTGTCCCCTTGTCTGGTGTGGAGGCTAACTGGTCATGTGACAGACTTTTACTCCTCCTCCTCTGAGTAAAACTGTATAAAACTGGCACAAATGTATATTGATCTGGAGTTCAATCATCGGACATGCTGGAAGGTGGTTGTGCTCAGCCTCTAGAGATCTCTATTAAATTGAAGTGAATGCCTCAGATCATCTTGTCCTCAAATATAAGGTGCACGTTATATTTTTTGCCCGTTGCTAGCTCAGGCAGTTGCCATAAAATTTACATTATATCATGAATGCATTGAAGGCAAATACAGGTATCACAATAACTTCAAAAACATCCATCTGTACTGCACAACAGTATGAGAACAGACCAGAACATATCCACCAACAACAGTGTGAATTCTTCTCACCATTCCAGCTGGTTCCTCCTCCTTGCAGCAGCGTCTGTGGACTTGCTTGTTGACATCTAAACAGAGGTGTCTGACTGGTGCAGGAGCCCAACATTGAATAGCTGCTCCTTCCAACCTCCCCAAAACAGCTGTCTGGTTTTATGTAGTAGCCGAACGCGTAGAAGGGGCCAGGGGACACTTTCTGACCCCCCAAACTTGATGAAATGTATGTGGTGTTGCTACTTGCATGGCGCTGTGAGCAGAGGTGTGTCTGTGTCCCACAACATGACAGCTGATACATTATTCTCTTGCAGTTCATCCAGCCTGCTGGCAGTGCCCTGCTCATCTTCGCCATGGGCAGCAGCACCCTGGCACAACGCAGAGAGTTCACACTGCTGCTGCAGGCTGCCATGCTTGGTCTGGAGTGTACAGCACTACTAATACACAACAAATGTCACGAAAATGACCCCAACAAGCTGGGAGACATAATTTGGTACGAGCTTGCATGCTCCATATTGGCAAGCAAATTGCAACTGTGTACCCATGAATTGTGTACCCATGTACAGTAACAGTACTATAGCTAATGTTCACACAGGTCAGCAATATAGAAACGCTGTGTGTGTCAACATCACCCTTGACAGTAGATTATCCAAGATGAACTTCCTTGCAGTGCAACTTGTTGTTAGCATCAGGAAGCTAAATGTTGAAGCTGTTCTCCAGGCATATTCCTTGTGTTGTTGTGACACCCGCTGTCAGTGTCATGTCGGCTATATGTGTCGTTACTTTGTTTGCGTTGTTTTCCATCCGTGTGTGTGTGTCCGTGACTCCGTGTCCGTGTGTGTGTGTGTGTGTGTGTGTGTGCGTGTGTGTGTGTATGTCCTTGCACTACATCTTACGGCAAATTCTTTACTATTATTATAGTCCTACCCGAGACCCCCAGGACAAATTGCATATGGCCACAAAAGATTACGCTTAATTTTAACAGGGTTACATTTTAGCATTTTAGTTTAGGCTTCTGTTTGGCCACTCCTATAAAACTAGGACCAGCAGGACCCCAGCCGAGAGGCGTTATTTTTAAAGTCATGCCAGTACAGTTCACACACACAGAGACAATCACATTCACAACCTAGTACATTCAGCCAGAATGTGATCTATCCTGACAAAGTGAGTTTTTAATAATACTAAATAAGATGAATAATATAATACCTATAATCAAGCGATGTATCTTTTCCATTTTTGCTTCCTATATGATGAATTCCTGTTTCTGTTCTTTAGCTACATAGAAATGTCTATTTGTATGTCTCTAAATGTTTGTATGTCTCTAAATGTTTTGATGAATTGAACAATGTGGACCCTGTTGTAAACAAGTGTAATGCTTAATTGGGTCGTCCACTCACAGTTAACAGTCTTTGTATTGAGTTTGTGCTTAAAATGTACTGTAAATTCTACAAACTGTTAATAAATATTTCAATCAATCAATCAAAGGCCAAAATGTACAGGTATTAAACCGTCCGTAACAACTTTACCTTCCTCGATCCTTTGCCTTGCACACACAGTCAAATCGGGGTTAACTAACTTCATAGGTTAGCTTTGTTGTTTTTGAGAGGAATACAGATTAATCTGTCTGTGTGTGTGAATGTGTGTTTACTTTGTTGTGGTAATTACCCGGATACAGAGGCGGGCTTTAAACCGGGATTCTGAACACAGAGCAGTGAATAAATGGCAAGCTCACATCACCAGCCTTTCCACACAGAAAGTAAACAAGAAGTTTCACTTTCCACAGGAACCGCGGGACACGTGAACGGTAGGGTTGCCACCTTTGAGATCTTGAAATAAGGTACACTCTTTACGCCTGCCGCGGCCTTGGCGTGTGCGGCAATAAGTTGAAGCAATACGTTGAAGCAATAAATTGAAGCAATACGTTGAAGCAATAAGTTGAAGCAATACGTTGAAGCAATAAGTCGAAGCAATAAGTTGAAGTTTCCCTTCAACTTATTGTTTATGGTATGCTATCCACAACTTTTGAAGTAGAATTTTATTTTCCAAATGAGCATAACATCAGCATTCCATTATAAAATATATGCCAGCGACCCCCATAAGAGAAGATTTTTACACAGTGATTCTCAACCCATTTAATTTCAAGTACCAGTTTGACATGCATTAGTATACAGATATTACAGAACCCCATTTAATGGCATTTCTATCTCTGGGACCCCCAATTCATCTTGTAAAATCAATGTTAATTTAACTCTGATGGTCCATTTGGTTCCATTTGTACACTCTCAGAGTTACAGACCCATAAGGGTCCATTTGGTTACAAACTATAATTTAGCTGGGGACCCCCTGGAACTCCCTCAAGGACCCCTGGGGGTCCCCGGACCTCACTTTGGGAACCACTGGTTTAGGCTACTTTAGGTAGTGTGTGCCTCCCGCTAGAACAATTGTGCTGACTTTAATATTTCCTGTGTTTTGTTTTGTTCATTATTGTTAAATTCAGTGTTGACGTGTAGGGGCTATTTAGGAAAATAAGGAACAAACTGCGTTCCTTATTGGTTCAATAAGGGACGCATCATTTAATTCTCAAATAAGGGACGATTCTGTATTTTAAGGGACGGGTGGCAACCCTGAACGGTGCGACGACAACAAGACAAAGGATACATTACCAATCGGAGGAGTTTTAAGAGGTAAAAACTGAAATAAAGTCGTAGAATTTACCACATAGTCACACATTCCTGTTTTTGGTTATATAGAAGTGTATATTTGTACGTCTCTAAATGTTCTGATTAATTGAAAATGGTGGACCTTATTGTAAACAAGTGTAATGTGTCGTCCTGGTCCACAGTTAACAGTTTGTTAATCAGTTGTGCTTGAAATGTACTGCAATTCTATTAATAAATAGGGCTAACCGTTTGGAACCTCGATATCTACGCTTTAACTCATATCAGAGCTAAAGTTTAAATATGCGTTTCCAGTAGTGCTTTACAAAAGAAAGTAATTTAGGCGTTTATTATAATGAATGACTCAGGCAGTATGTCACTGGTATTATTTTTAAGATACCGTGGTAAACCTAAACTGGTCTATTGCCCAAGTCAAATTATATCCCAATAGCAGCCTATAAAACGGCTGTATAGTGTTTTTAATCTCATCTATTAATTTTCCTAATATTCTTGTGTGTATTTGTTTTACCCCTCCCCACAGAAGTTAGAAGTAGAACTTTTAAAATACAACAACAAATTTACACTTTACAAGTTTCTCACTAATCTCAGTAGGCCTAAGTACTGTACATGCAATATGTAATACTTTTAAGGTTGTAGGTTTAAATGTAATCATTCAAGAAAAGAACGGCATTTTGATGTTTAAAACTTTATCCATTTTATTCCCAGTGTTTTAGATATGGCGTCCGCCAGCATTGCCCTGTCTGAAGAGGAGTTCATGTGCTCTATCTGTCTGGATGTTTTCACGGATCCAATCACCACTCCATGTGGACACAACTTCTGCGAGGCCTGTATCAAAAATCACTGGGACCGCACTGATGGGACAGTAGTGTGTAAGTGTCCACTATGTAACAAAAACTACCACAGGAGACCAGAATTTTCTGTTAATAAAGTTCTCTCAGAGATGGCTGAACAGTTCAGGAAGTCAAAGCAGCTGAATCAAACTTCCAGCTCAAACCAAGGACCAGCTGCTAAACGATGTGAAGTCTCCTGTGACGTCTGTACCGAGACCAAAAGCAAGGCCCTTAAGTCCTGCCTGGTGTGTCAGACCTCCTACTGCGTGACTCACCTGAAGCCTCATCGGAGTCGCAAGGCGTTAAAACGACACAAACTCATCGCCCCGGTAAAGAACCTGGAAGACTACATGTGTACGAAACATGACAAACCTCTGGTGCTGTTCTGTAAGACTGACCGCACGTGTGTTTGTCAGTTCTGCACTGAGTCAGACCACAAGTCCCATGAAGTTGTATCACTGAAAGAGGAATGTGATGGAAAGAAGGCTGAGCTGGGAAAGACAGTTGCCGAAGTTCAGCAGATGATCCAGGAGAGACAAGAGAAGATTCGGGAGGTAGAGCTCAGCAAGAAAGTTGCAGACAGAGAGATAGCAGACACATGTGTGCAGGTCTTCAATTCTCTGATCAGCTGTATTGAAAGAAGCAGGGCTGAGCTCATTGATACGATTGAACAAAAGCAGAAAACAACAGAGGAACGGGCTGAAGGCTTTATTAAAGAGTTGAAACAAGAAATCAAGGAGTTAAAGAAGAGAAGCTCTGAGCTGAAGCAGCTCTCGCAGACTGAAGACCACCTCCACCTACTCCAGAACTTCACATCCATCAACAGCCCTCCACCCACCAAGGACTGGACAACGGTCAATATCCGTCAGTCTTCATATGTGGGGACTGTGAGGAGAGCTGAGGCTCAGCTGGAGAAGACATTAGCGATGTTTGAGCGATGTTTGAGCGATGTAGTGTTACACTGAGGAGGATCCGAGCACAGTCATAGGAAATCGAAGCTTCTCCTCAGGAAGGTTTTACTATGAGGTTGAGGTTTTTGGGACTGACTGGACTATTGGAGTGGCCGGCAAGACACAGGAAGAAATCATTCCTATGGTGTCCCAACAATGACTACTGGAAAATATTGTCATTATGTTGAATGTTCATGGATACCAGCCTAATTGTGAGATTGACTATTTTCACATCCCTGTAAGAGAAACGCTCTTCACAGTGGGAGTGTTTGTAGATTATGAGGAGGGTCTGGTCTCCTTCTACGATGTGCGGCACAAAGTTCATCTGTACTCTTTCACTCACTGCCTCTTCACCGACGAGCTCTATCCATTCTTTAGTCCCCATGGTCATAGCTACAAGGAGGAAGGTGGTGGTTTACGGTTGTAGTGGTTGTGGTCGTTGTAGTCGTAAAAACAAACTGACCATCAGCCCAATCGAAGATTTTGCAAATGCCTTCTAAATCCCGACAGTTTTCTGAAAAACCTATGTTTCGTGGTTCTCAAACGTCTTCATGTCAAGGACCCCCAAAATATGTTCAGATGCCATCTGAAAATATGTTGTTCCAGGGATGCCCCCAGAAGCAAAGATTTGAGTTAAAAATGTTCGCTCTGAAAGAATATCGAAAGATTCGCACCACATTTTCATGATTAAAAAAAAAATAGCAGATCTACAAGCTCGTAGCGTGGCACTCGGTGTCACGCTATGAGTTTGTAGATCTGCTATTTTTCAATAGCTAAAGTATAGCATAATGCTTAAAACACCAAAAGGGGTGCCCGTCCTGAATGGGATAACTCAAATAAAACATGTAACTGTATTTTTCTATTGAAAGTACAACCAGATACTAATATAGTACATTATTACAGTAGATTATTCACGTAATCCCTATTTCTTTTAAATTCACCTATTCCAAAAATAGCAATTGCACAACACATTGCAACGCATTCCAAACCAAAAGAGCAACACCAGTTAAAATGTATTTCCTGACTGAGAGACTGTTGGAATCTAGTCTACATGTATTTCTTGATACAATAACTCGATTGCATATTTGTTTTATTTCCATTCACGTTTTAATTTAACTAAACATTTAAATGAATGAGCAGGAATAATGATTAATAGGAATAACGACAGCATTTATTGTACTTAACTTAATGGAAAATGCAATGATTCTGATGTTAATGACTGGTTCTTTTATACATGCCAATTATACAAGATGAAAATGTGATTATTTTAATAGAAATCACCAATTGTAAGTGTGTGCAAATGCCATTTTGACTAAATAAATGAAATGAAGACTAATAAATGCAAGTCAATTGTTTTTTTAAATCTAGGTTGTATGTTTTGATTCGATTTTCTTTCATTTATACGTTTAAAATACTGTAGGATTTAGCAAGAATATCCTCATTTCCATCCTTTTAGTTGGACACTTGTGTTAGATTAATTGAATACTTTAAGAGCTTGCCCAAAAAAATGGCATGGTGGCACAGATTTATACAAAATAATTTTATCATCTTGTAAAACATTTTTTACACCTGGCTAAACAGCTGAGAACATGACACCATGTCATGGTCTAGTTTGAGGTTCGTTAATCTCTCAAGAACAGATTAGAGCATCGAAACATTGATTGATTCTTCTTTTTTTCACAGTATGTAGAATGGGTAAATATCAAATAAAAGCACAAGTTATTTCAAAATCTGTTACTTTGTGGACGAACCATGATAACTTGGCACTAACACACTTGGTTATAGCCAGGGTCCACCAAGTACTGATGTGTCCATCTGGACTACTGCACAACTGAAATGGTTTTGTGATTGTCAACTCTTTAAAAATTGGTTTGAAATATGGTTCACTAGGCCTTTATTTCCACGCACACACGCACCTTCTTGACCTGTACCTTTGACAATGGCGCCATCATGTGGTTCATGTAAGTCCTGACAGTTTTTCCACAAGCCCGTACACACACACACACACACACACACACAGACAATGGCAGTATTTTCTGATTAGGTCAGAGTGATGACTGTCTGGTGACAATCATTGTATAAGCACCTAAATGTCGTTGTGTACAAACAAGTAGCAGTCAGACATATTTTAACATGACATGACAAAAGGTCCTCCAGTTCATCTTCGCCATCATCCACACACGGTTACTTCAATAACATAAAGCGAGAGAAAAAAACTGGTTCAACGTTCCAAGCAGTGCCACTATTCCAAAGCCCCCTCGGGTACATTTAAATATTTTGTTATTTTCAGCATTAGTTTTGCTACTGTGCAGTAAATAAGTTTGTCTGATTATTGTACGTGTGTTTGAGTGTCTAAAACGCTCATATAGCAGAACTTTGCACAAGAATTTTGGAAAGTATGTAAGAAACATATTTCCCGAAATCAGTCAAACATTAATTGCATTGTGAGATTGGGAAAGAAAAACGAGTGCAACATCATCATTCAGTCAGTGTAAACCATGTGGTTCCCAAACTTTTTATATGTCAAGGACCCCCAGCTCTAGCAGTGATTCTCAACCCGTTTAATTTCAAGGACCCCCTCAGTTTGACATGCATATTAGTCTACAGACCCCATTTAATGACACCCCCAATTTATATTGTAAAATAAATGTTAATTTAACTTTGAGAGTGTACAAATGGACCCATTAGGCCAGGTCACCCTGGAACTCCCTCAAGGACCCCTACTGATGGCTTGCCAGCAAGGCTGGTTCTGTTGCTGCAAGGCAGGGCGGGGCAGACCGGGCCAGGCAGACAGAGAGCCAGGCCTCGAGAGAGGCCTGGCTGAGCTGTCTGAGCAAGGCTGGTATGGCTACAATGGTTGACTGCAAGGGCTGATGTGCGCTGGCTGGGCAGCCTGACTTTCTACACTGGCTGACTGGCGGAGCTGGCTGGCTGCGTTGGCTGACTGGGCGGGCGTGCTGGCTAGCTGGCTTGCTGGGCTCCCTGAGGGAAGCTTTGGGATGGATCTCTAGGGGCATCGGCTTGTGTTGAGCCTTCCAACGGCGTCTACCTTGATCTTCATCCTAAGAAAGAAAGACAGAAAAAGAAAGACACACACAAACTCAACTATGCAGCTTCCACATGAGGCAGGCACGCACGCAGGCAGGCAGGCACAAGCTGTCTGCGTGCTTGCTTCGCCCTCCAGTTGCTGCTCCAGTTATTTGTTTTCCCTCAAACCCATCCTCAATGTGTTGGGTGAGGTTGAGCTCTGTCCAGCACAGGAGCGGCCGGGACGGAAATCAGCTTGGTCTTTAATCAGCTTGGTGTCTATGAGTGGCATGAGGCGTTGGAGTAGCAGCCTCTCTTGTAGGTGATGCAGAGGAGGGAAATGGGTCGGTAGCTCTTTGGGGATGATGGGTCTTTGCCAGGTTTGGGGATTGCAACCACTTTGGCCGTTCTCCAGACAGAAGGGATGGTTTTCTGTGCCATGCATCCCCACGAGCCAGGTCTTTGCGTTAGGTCCCAGGTGCTGTATAATTTCTGCCAGTATGTCATCAATCTGCAGCTGCTTTTCCGGGTTTCAACTTTCCCATTGCAGTTTCGAATTCTTCTAGGTCGAAGGGTTTCGTTTGAGGGCTGGCTGATTGTGGTTGGTCTGTTACCACCACTGTGCTATGGTATTCTATGTGGGTCGGCGGCGGTGTTGGTTACGACTGTTGGCCACCAGTTGTGATGCAACAGAGTTCGCTGTGACCGTTGTGAATTATGGGTGGCTCCCTGAGGTCCTTGTTCCCCATGGGGTCCAACAGTGGTCATTGAAGCGTGCACACACATGCACCTACACACGCACAGGCACACATGCGTATGCACACCTGGACCTTTAAATGAACAACAACACAAAAACTAAGGCACTGGTGTCTGACTTCTGGTTTACCGGAACGGGGTTCAACTCCCTGCAGTGCCCTGCTCAATGTGTTGTATTTACATGGTTCATTGGTCCATGGTCTCAGGTCATTGAGCAGCGCGCTATAGTGCGCGATTCTTCATCATTGTTGAGGATTAAAAAAAAAGGTGAAAATCAAGGAAAAGCGAAAGGCTATAGCCCATGGTCACGGACCGCATACTGGTCAAGGTCATTTATACTGGTGAAGATCATTTACTAGTCTTATGAAGGTCATTTATACTGGTCAAGGTCATTTACTAGTCATGAAGGTAATTTATACTGGTCAGTCATATACTGGTCACGGTCATTTATACTGGTGACGGTCATTTATACTGGTCAAGGTCATTTGTACTTGTCAAGGTCATTTATACTGGTCAAGGTCATTTACTAGTCTTATTGAAGGTCATTTATACTGGTCAAGGTCATTTACTAGTCATGAAGGTAATTTATACTGGTCAGTCATATACTGGTCACGGTCATTTATACTGGTGAAGGTCATTTATACTGGTCAAGGTCATTTGTACTTGTCAAGGTCATTTATACTGGTCAAGGTCATTTACTAGTCTTATTGAAGGTCATTTATACTGCTCAAGGTCATTGATATTGGTCAAGGTCATTAAGTGGCATGCTATAGTGCGCGATTCTTCATCATTGTTTAGGAATTGAAAAAAGGTGAAATCGCGGAAAAGCGAAAGGCTATAGTGAAGTCCATGGTCACGGAGGGCCCATACTATAGTATGTTGTTTTTCACGATTTCGGAGGATTTGAAAAAAAGGTGAAAATCACGGAAAAGCTAAAGACTATAGTCCATAGTCTCGGAGGGCATACAAAAATGTGTGGTGCTATACAGGCCGTTCTGGAAAATTCGGGACAGAGGTTCATCGTTGGCATCCAGGGAGTGTGTGTGCAAAATTTGGCATCGACCGGGTTAATGGTGCTGGAGATTAGCTGTTAACAAACTGTTAACACACACACACACACACACAGACTCAGAGTGCAAAACATACTCTCTCCCCATGGCTTTGGCCTGGTGCCATACCGTTATTAATTATTGCCTACAATGTCAATTGTGAAATAACTTTACCGTTAAAATGCAAAATTTACATTTCAACGAATGGACCTCATAAAACAAACAAAAACCAAGGCACTGGTTGTGGTACTTCTGGTTTACCGGAATGGGGTTCGACTCCCTGCAGTGCTCTGCTCAATTTGTTGTATTTACATGGTTCATTTTTATTTTCTGCTCATTGTGTTGCCTTTTCATAGATGATAACCCCTAGGTTCTTTAATGTGTTTGCACTCCCTACAGTTAGGTTACCAAGTCTATTTATTTATTATTTCTGTTCACTAGAACTAGAACCAATTACCAAAGTAGGCTTTCTAATGACACAACTCACCTTTGTTTTGATGTGTAGCAAAAACGTTCTTTTTATTTACGCAAAAGAGTAGAGGCTGGTCTGCATTCATGCGAGCGGGGAAGTTTAGAGTAACATAGCTCTAAATTAAACGCATTAGAGCTATGGACCAGAGCTAGTAGTCATAGCACATGGTATATGCATAGTTTATATAGTTTCATTATATAAATATATTAAACAGAGAGGACTGGAGTCAATTGGGTTATATTATGTTTAACACTAATTTGAAGCTGTCAAAATCTGACATACTTCTGGCGGCCATGGCCACGCCCACCTTTTGGTAACGCCCACTTTCGGCCACGCCCACAAAAAGGGCCCCCCAAGTAATTTGCCAGGCAGGATCCACTGGCTTGTATCCGTTAATTACCACAACAAAGTAAACACACATTGACACACATACAGATTAATCTGTATTCCTCTAAAAAACAAAACAACAAAGCTAACATAATGAAGTTAACCCATAGAGTATAGTTAAACCCGATTTGACTGTGTGTGCAAGCCTGCAAGGCAAAGGATCGAGGAAGGTAAAGTTGTTACGGACGGTTTAATACCTGTACATTTTGGGCTTGCTTGATTATAGGTATTACATATATTATTAATCTTATTTAGTATTCAACTCACTTTGTCAGGATAGATCACATTCTGGCTGAATGTACTAGGTTGTGAATGTGATTGTCTGTGTGTGAAACTGTGAACTGTACTGGCATGACTTTAAAAATAACGCCTCTCGGCTGGGGTCCTGCTGGTCCTAGTTTTATAGGAGTGGCCAAACAGAAGCCTAAACTAAAATGCTAAAATGTAACCCTGTTAAAATGAACCTTAATCTTCTGTGGCGGTGGTGGTGGTCACTATACAGACAGCGACTAAATGTATGGTTAAAGAACAGCTATAACCGCTCCACTATTTTTTATAAAATAAAATAAAAATAAACACAAAGAAATAACACAAAGACGACTTAATTGCATTGTGAGATTGGGGAAAGAAAAAAACAACTGCAACATCATCATTCAGTCAGTGTAAACCATGTGGTTCCCAAACCTTTTGGGGCGCGTTCGGCTATGCGCACCGGGAATGTGGTCAGTTTGTTGAGTGTGGTGGGCGGTGACGTCACAGAGTGCGTTCAGTGTGCCTTATTTACGAACGACCAGTTACAACACACCATTCACACTGAGCAACCCTACCCTGAGGGTAGGGTTGCTCAGTGCGTGCTGTACAGTACAACAGTATTGTTGTACTGTTCTTTCTGCTTTGGCAATGTAAACGTATGTTTTCTCATGCCAATAAAGCCCTTTGAATTGAATTGAATTGCGTGCACTCGGCACACCCGGTGCGCAGCGCACTGGATTTTCGAACGGCAACGCACTGAGTGGAGTGCACTGAATAAACGAACGACAAGAGAGCATACCAGTGCGTTCAGGGCGCATTTCCGAACGCATCAAGGACCCCCAGCTCTAGCAGTGATTCTCAACCCGTTCAGGACCCCCTCAGTTTGACATGCATATTAGTCTACAGACCCCATTTAACGACACCCCCAATTATTTTGTAAAATAAATGTTAATTTATGGAACCAAATGGACCCGTTAGTTAGGGGGTCACCCTGGAACTCCCTCAAGGACCCCACTTTGGGAACCACTGGTGTAAACGCAGCCGTCCATGTATTTATCTTCAATGCCATGTTGTTCAGCATCAGCACCGTCCCTCCCGGAGGACCGGTCCCCGGATGGATGCAGCACAGGCACAGCACAGCTGTCACACCATAATTGGTCACCCCATCGAACATTGTGGCCACAGTGTTGTTGGCTAGCTGTGCCTGTGTGAAAGAAAGATTTAACTGGCTGCGATGTTCGAGAAATTGTTTACTGTAGCTACACAGCGTGATTTGATATTCTGATGCAAATTATTACATTTTTTAAATCGGATTTGACACGGCATTAACTATTAACGTCGCACACTCATAAATATACCGTATTCCCATGAATGACCACCAGATGTCGCTGCTGAGCCATCAACGTAATCTCGATAGGTCACCAATTTCGGTGTAATCCCTGCATCTCACGGTCCTGAAGGATGCTATACAAGCTAGACTATAGCTGCTAGAGGAAGCAGCATTTCATTAAGTGGTCTTTGTGTTATTTCTATGTTTATTTTAATTTAATTTAATGAAAAATAGTGGAGCGGTTATAGCTGTTCTTTAGTTGCTGTCTGTGTTATAGTCTACCATGTTTCCGTCGTGTTGTTATTCCAAGCCCGCAGGAGGAGCAGCAGGAGGAGAGAAGAACAGCACCACGGCCCGGGTGTTCTTGGGTGTGTTCGTTGTGTACATGGTGCACACCGCGTGGGTGGTGCACGGCTTCCTGAACAACAAGCCCTGCGACAGGACCAGAGGAGAGACCTGTGTCACCTCCTACCTGGCGCAGAGACCCAGGCTGCAGGTTGGTTTGAATTGATGATGTCTGTCTGTCTGTCTGTCTGTCTGTCTGTCTGTCTTTATTAACAGCCTGCAGAATGGGCACATTTCACACAACTCAATACAAAGACTGTTACTGTAGACGACACACTGATAAAGCATTACACTTCTTGTTTACAACAGGGGCCACGTACCTTTTTCAATTCATCAGAGCATTTAGAGTCGTACAAATATACACTATATAAAAACAGAAAAAACACATAGCCTGTCTGTCTGTCTGTCTGTCTGTCTGTCTGTCTGTCTGTCTGTCTGTCTGTCTGTCTGTCTGTCTGTCTGTCTGTCTGTCTGTCTGTCTGTCTGTCTGTCTGTCTGTCTGTCTGTCTGTTTTCACGTGCTTGGAGCCAGATGAGAGCCAGCTAAACCTCATCGTGAAACTGGACCCGTTTGACATTCACTCTTCATTTGAACGGTAACTTGATTATATCATTGTTTTCCCCCTGCATATCAACGAAGTAGCTGATCATCATCATTAGCAAAAGATAAGCAAAAACAATTATGTTTATTTGTGTGTGTCTGTGTGCGTGCATGCGTGCGTGGCTGTGTGCGCGTGGCTGTGCGCGCGTGGCTGTGCACGTGCGTGCGTGCGTGGCTGTGCGAGCGCGTGTGCGTGTGTGTGACTGTGTGCAGTGATGCACACAGTGCAGTGCAGCCTGCATCCTTAGACTCACTAAAAAGGACACAATCATGTCACCCTCCGGGGGTCCTGGGATTCAGTACTGTAGCCTACTCTATAACGTCATTGAAGTAAGACTCATAAAATGTCCCTGGAACCCATCTAAACCCCTGGGTCCTCTGTCTCTCTCTCTCTCTCTCTCTCTCTCTCTCTGCAGGCAGGTGAATGTCACTCTGCCAGAAGAGACCCGGGCTAATGGCAGCCTGCATGCTATAGTGTACGTGCATAATGCCGGCACGTCTCCTCTGGAGGACAGGGGACAGGTCCACTACACTGCCCTGCTCACCACCTACGTCCCCCCCAGACACAGAGACAAACACAAGGTGAGTCTCCTCTGGAGGACAGACAGGTCCACTACACTGCCCTGCTCACCACCTACGTCCCCCCCAGACACAGAGACAAACACAAGGTGAGTCTCCTCTGGAGGACAGACAGGTCCACTTCACTGCCCTGCTCACCACCTACTGTACGTCCCCCCCAGACACAGAGACAAACACAAGGTGAGTCTCCTCTGGAGGACAGGGGACAGGGCCACTACACTGCCCTGCTCACCACCTACATCCCCACCAGACACAGAGACAAACACAAGGTGAGTCTCCTCTGGAGGACAGACAGGTCCACTTCACTGCCCTGCTCACCACCTACTGTACGTCCCCCCCAGACACAGAGACAAACACAAGGTGACAACATGTATGCTATAGAGCAGGGGCGGGCAACTTTGCTGATGGAGAGGGCCACTATATAGTTCCACAGTCACTCCAGAGGGCCACATACTCGTATAGGCCAAAATGGACGATCTACAAGCTCAAAACGTGAGCTTTGAGCTTGTAGATCTGCTATTTTTGCTATAGGCCTATTGAATTTGCTATATTTTAATTGAAATCCTGAATATTTTGGGTTTTATGTTTTGCTATTTTTGAATTGGAATCGTGAAAAGTTACATTTTTATCATTATACTTATGTTAACTTAAATGCAAAAACATTGGACAAATAAAAGACTAACATTTTAATACTAGCCATTAAGCTACGAATATAGACTGTTAATAGTAAGTAACAGCGGGTTATGTTTGCATGTTTAGAATTGTAACAGCTGAATTCAATAATATATCAGTATTCCAATATTAACCGGTGGGCCACATTAAGTGAAGGTGCGGGCCGCATGTGGCCCACAGGCCGCCAGCTGCCCATGTATGGTATAGAGTCTAATAATGTGGCCTTCCTGTAGCCTGAAAAACCAGACAAATCTGCCAAACGAATCCCTGGGGAGATTATCTACGCAGTGATATTAGTCTGGCCCCAGAGCCATAGAGTAAGACAGAGTTACACGACAACTCTGTTCACCTCATGGGGCCAGGCTCTTCTGCATAGACTTCTATTGGTTTAAAAAGGGACAACCGGAAGTGTACGGAATGCATTGGCGTCTATGGGCTCGCGCGAGTACATGAACCACGTGACCAGGCTGTTTTCTATCACCGCCAATGTCGTAACTCTGTCTTACTCTATATGGCCCTGGTCTGGCCATGCCAGGCTATAGCCGTCCTGTCCAGTCTTTAGCTATCGATAGCCTCACAAATCCACCACACAGGTTTTGGTGTATCAAAGCTGTAGCATACAGTCTGGCTGATTTCGTCCAGCATGTCTAGTTGTGGTGTCGGGATCTTGCCCTTTCTGTCCCATTTGGAAACCATGAGTTATAGAAAGCTAGGCATGGCCGTTCCGTAAAAATGGTACTGCATTTTAGCACAGTTGCTCTTATACTCTATTGACCTCTAATCCTGTACAAGTCATTTTCTTTTCCTTTCTTTTTCTTTGTTTGGCCGGTTCAGAAAGCCACGCCTAAATCGGACCTCCCCGTTTCCCATTGGAGGTCCCGACTGTCCATCACTATGATGTCGGAGGACTTCAGCTTCAACAGGGCGGGACTTCCCAGCGATGTGCGGCGCTACATGAGGGTGTAGGTGTCAGTGTTGTTTTTGGCAAAAAAAAAATAGTTTTAGATTTTAGTTTTAGTCATAGTCTCTTCAATAGTTTTCATTTAGTTTCAGTCACATTTTAGTCACCTGGAATGTTTTAGTGTTAGTCTAGTTTTAGTCGACTAAATATCATAATATTTTAGTTGACTAAGGGCCGATTCATACTCCTATTTTACCGCTGTTTCGGCGGTAAAATAGTGGCGAAATGATTTCGGCTCGTCAGAAATTTTCAGTAGCACCGAAGAGCCGACTTTAGGACGGTACCCCCCCCCCCCCCCCCCCGAACCTCAAATGACGTCACATTGTAGGCTCTACAGAGCTGAACCGACTTTTATTCGGCTCTAAAATAGGAGTATGAATCGGCCCTTAATCTACAGTTGATTTAGTTGACAAAAATGCATTTTGGCGGGCCTTGATGCCGCCGTAATGACTTTTGTTTTTACACTTGCTGAAAATAGCTGATCTACAATACCCTCCCACTACTACCACATATTACACACATAAAGACCCCCAGGAAAGTGTTCTACATCTTCTAAACGTCATTAACATATTTGTTTTGCAAAAAGGGTGAAGTGTCCCTTTAAGGGCGAGACGAGACCGAATGAAAATGTGGACTTGAGACAGGACTGGACTCTAGTCCTACACAGCTCCTTATATGGCCGTGTTTAACCTTACGACACAGATATTTAGAACATATAATCATCAAGTCTTCTAGATGCTAAGTTTTCTGAAAAAAACCTATGTTCCTAAATGTGTCGATGCTGTCGGGGATAAACCTCTCATCTCCACAGCGTCACAAAACAAAAAGTAGCAGATCCGCAAGCTCTAAACGTGGTGCGAAGCGACGCATTTTGAGCTTGTAGATCTGCTACTTTTGAATTGGATTTCATAATTTCCCCCCTGGAATTTCACACCCAGGCGAGGTGGTGAAATCTCCTTCGCACACGCACGGCATAATCCAGTGTTTTTTAAAGATTAGCACCTTTAGAAACAGCTGTTTGTATAGAGAAGGTTGTGTTGTGTTTAGGTTGTGTTTAACTCGGCTAACGCGGGCATAAATAACATGACAGACTCTTTAGTGCTTGTTCAGAGGTTGGCCGCGCACCCGGACTCTCGCTGCTGGTTCGTGGCGTGGAACCCCGGCGGGACTCTGCTGGCTTCGTGCGGAGGCGACCGGGCCGTGCGGATCTGGGGACGAGAGGGCGACGCCGCGTGGCAATGCCAGACGGTCCTCCGGGATGCGCACGGCCGGCGCACCGTGAGGAAGGTGGCGTGGTCTCCCTGCGGCGCCTACCTGGCCACGGCCGGCTTCGACGCGACCGCGCGCGTCTGGAGAAAGACGAGCCGCAGCGGCGAGTTCGAGTTCGAGCGCCTGGCCACGCTGGAGGGCCACGAGAGCGAGGTGAAATGCGTGGCCTGGGCGCCCTCGGGGAACCTGCTGGCCACGTGCGGCCGAGACAAGAGCGTGTGGGTGTGGGAGGCGGCGGCGGGCGAGGAGGAGGAGGAGGACGGGTACGAGTGCGTCAGCGTGGTGACGTCGCACGCGCAGGACGTCAAGCACGTGGAGTGGCACCCCACGCGGGCGCTCCTGGCGTCGGCCGGCTACGACGACAGGGTCTGCATTCACGGGAAACGGGACGACGACGACTGGGAGTGCAGCGCCACCCTGGAGGGACACACGTCCACCGTGTGGAGTCTGTCCTTCGAGCGAGGCGGGCGGCGGCTGGCCTCGTGCAGCGCCGACCGCACGGTGAAGATCTGGAAGGACTTGGACGACGAGACTTGGAGGTGCGTCTGCACTCTATCGGGGTTCCACGAGCGGTCGGTGTACGACGCCTTGGCGACGGCCTGCGGAGACGACGCGGTGCGCGTGTTTCGGGAGGAGGAGGAGCCTGGCGGCGGGGGTGGCGGCGCCGATCCGGACCGGCCCGTGTTCTCCCTGGCGGCCCGCGCGGCCAAGGCTCACGGCCAGGACGTGAACTGCGTCAGCTGGCATCCAAAGGAGGCGGGGCTCCTGGCCTCCTGCGGCGACGACGGAGGCGTCGCGATCTGGAGATACCAAACCGTCGCTGGATCTGGTTTCTCGTGACATAAAACGTCAAAGTGCTCTTTCGGGGGCACTCACTCGGCTGGCCAACGTTGAAGCCGCTCTGTCGTTGAAGCCCTACTGGCCTAAGCTGGAACTGCAGGACGTCCGTTCATGGAGGTGGACAGGCGTTCAGTGACCTCATGGCGCCAAAGTTGACCTTGTGCTTGAGACCACGCTCGAGCCAACCATAGCCCAACAGTGATACGTACTTCTGGCAGACTTCAGGGTGCTTCAAACGCCACTGAGAAATACTCCCATTGAAATGAATAACTGGGTCCGTTAGAATAGATTATCTAAAACTCTATGCCCTCATTCAATGCCACTTTGACTATTCTTGCTCCTCCTGGGTTCAGCAACATCCCAATGTCACTGAAGACCAAGCTTCAAAACCTCCCACAACAATCTGACTCGACTACTTTATACATAAAGTTATTGTGCATTATTGAGGGGGCGCTATAACCCCTCCATATATACAGCTATTGTCCCCACACGTCTCAGGATTTGCCGTTGACAATGAACGGAGAACATAGGTCAAAATCTCACTAAATATGACTTAATTTAAACATCAAAACATTAAATGCCATTTGACATTGAAGGGAAAATGTATGTCATATGTAAACGAGGAAACGCGGACCCTGATTGGGTCCAAAATCTGGACCCTGCCAGAGCGGACCCATGGCTATTAACCCATTTTGGGGCGGGGACCCCTTTTGGTGTTAGCATTATGTTATGATTTAGCTATTGAAAAATAGCAGATCTACAAGCTCATAGCGCGCCGCACGCTAAGAGCTTGTAGGTCTGCTATTTTTGAAAAATCGAAGAACGACTGACATAGAAACATAGCTTTTTCAGAAAACTGTCAGGATGTAGAAGACATTTTTAGAATCTGATCTCAGGTCTAATTAATTTGTGGGCGTAACAAAATCATCTCTAGTCTCCAACCTATTTTGGAAGAGTATGACGTCACTCCTGTCTGTCTACATAACATTGCTTGTTAGTCCTATAGTAGTAATTCTGATTGTATCGAGTATCAAGTAAACATTGGCCATTCTTTGCAGTTTTGGCAGTTATGTTTGATTGATAGATTATTTTATTTCACAGTATGTAAAATGGGTAGGCCTACATTTCAAACGAAACCACGAAAAGCACTAAGACTTGTTTACATCAGGGTCCTCCATTTTCAATTCATCAGAATATTTAAAGACGTACAAATATACACTTCTATGACGAACTCGAATGACCATAAAATAAGGTAAAAATCACACCTGTGTGAAGTGAGGGCCGCTCTTATCATCACATATCATCATGACGTAACATGTCGATGTCGACACATATGACGTAAATTCTCCATTCATTGTCAATGGGAATTTAATGCATTTAATGTTTGTGTAGGAATATTCTAATAATAATAGGGAAAAACATGTGCAATATTGGGAAAAATCACACCCGTGTGAAGTGAGGGGCACTCTTATCATCATACATCATCTCATTCCGGCCAATCACACTTTGCGTCCTCACTTTTTATCCCCAATATGTGCTTTGCTCAGCCAATCAAATCATCGCTTATGGGCTCCTCAGCCAATCCGATCATCGCTATTGGGTACTCATAAACAGACAAAAATAGCATAGCTGGTTAAGTGGTTAATGTATGTTTTGTAATAATACTCAAAATTTACAAACTAACTAGTGACTAAAGTTTTCAAATAATTGTAGTGGCAGTGGAGTAAAGGCCACTCAGTTAAGTCAAAAATACCTCAAAAGTTACAGTATTTTCGTAAATGTACTTACTTACATTAGGTAGTTACTTTACACCACATCATCACGATGTCATTTTGCCCTTCACTTTCCAAAATCTCTTTTCTGTTTGTATCTGTAAAAGAAATCACACCAACATGACATAAAATAGATATCGTTTGTGAACTTACACTAAAAGCTGGACATAGGAGGGGCTAGCGTCTCTAAAATAAAAGCAGACGTGCCATGAACAAAATAATACCTCAAAAGCTCTACCTGAGAATGACTCTTTGACTGTCTCTGTGCAGGTCTCAGGAAGGCAGCAGGTTCACCTACCTCCCCCTGTTACTGATAGACGAGCTGAGCTTCAGAGTGCATGACCTCTTGGTAAGACCATATATAGTATACCTACATAATGCAATATATACAGTACATATCTTAGAGTATACAGTATATTAGCTCTGAGGTACATACACGCATGCATATACAGTATCTATTCTGTATGGCAGAAGTTCTCAACCCGTGGGTCGCAACCCCAAATTATTTAAAAATATTTTTTCTTTTTTTTTTGCAACTGAATGGCTGGAAAAGGTAATGAAGAGTTAGTTATACAGTACACATAGTACATGCATAAACTTTCCTTAGTGATTATAGATCTGGTTTCAGTATTCATTTATGATGTATTTTCTGGGGTCCCCAGCCAGAAACATTCAGAACCCCTGCTGTATGGTTCCATATTTCTATAGCAGTTAAACCCCAATTATTTGAGATAATCACAATTATTTTTGCATAATCAGTCAATCGTCTCCATGTTGACGACAAATGTCGTATACATTTTCAAACATTTTTCAAAAACTGCGGAAATAGTTGATCTGCAAGCTCACAACACGTCACAAAGTGATGTTTTGTATTTTGTAAATCTTTTGTAAAGAAAACATTATTATTAGTTTTTAAATGTGTCAGTTATCTCTTTGTATATTTAAAGCTGCTATAAGCAATAATATGTCAAAAGTGTAATGACCTTTTTTTCTTTCTTATTTTTTTTAAGAGTAGAACGCTCCCAAAAAAATATATATATACAAATTACAAATTGTATCATTCCAATGCACAATTAAATAGTGAATCACAATTATTTGTGTGTGAGAATGTATCGTCCACTAGCATTTGTAATCGTGACAGCCCCTAACCCATTTTTGGCGTTAGCACCATGTTATGCTTTAGCTATTGAAAAATAGCAGATCTACAAGCTCATAGGTCTGCTATTTTTGAAAAATCGAAGAACCACCGACATAGAAACATAGCTTTTTCAGAAAACTGTCAGGACGTAGAAGACATTTTTTTTAATCTGATCTCAGGTCAGAATGTGTTGAGTGGTTCTCCGTCTTTCTATAGGAGATCAGCAGCGGTTCCGTCCAGCTGCCTCTGACCGTGTCGTACGAGGCCATCTCTCTGAGACGGTTCAGGATCTGGGTCCATCTGCACGACGTGGTCTATTCCCTTCGACAGTTTGGTGAGTCACTCTTTCTTTCAGCCCCCCCGCGGGGCATTAACCCATTCTGACCTGAGATCAGATAAAAAAAATGTCTTCTACATCCTGTACATCCTGACAGTTTTCTGAAAAAGCTATGTTTCTATGTCAGTCGTTCTTCGATTTTTCAAAAATAGCAGACCTACAAGCTCGTAGCGCTCCACTCGGTGGCGCGCTATGAGCTTGTAGATCTGCTATTTTTCAATAGCTAAAGCATAATATAATACTAACCCCAAAATGGGTTAACTGCCATCGTATACCAGTCGAACGATCCGTGTGTCCCAGATCTTTGATCTATTATAGTGACTGACGCGTGTTCTACATTTTCATGCTATTAATGAATGAGTGCACGGGCACGGACGGTATAGCGATTCCTGACGGGGACTAATAAGATCCGAGCTAATTGTGTTCCGTCTATTTCTGAATCCTGCTGGGAAGGTTTAGGAAGGGACTGTGAGCTAGGACTAGCCTCGTTCCTATATACACATATGGGAACTAGCTAAAAATCACAATGCCTATACATCATTGACGTTAAATGCACACAGCAGTGGTTAAGTTAAACAACAGCGATAGACTTTCACATTGGTATCACTCGATATTACTAGCTATAGTAATATCGGCATAATAGGGTCCATTGGGCCACGCGGGCCAGTTTAGAGCTGGCCCAGTCTAACTTCGAAGAGAGGGGTGGCGAAAAAACTAGAAAAACAACAAAAGATAGGCCTATACTTTGGTTTAGTAGCAAACTATAGCATGCCTTTGTTTTAAAAGGTCCCCCATTAGCACGCCCCCCCCCCCCCTCCAGTCAATCAATTGATCCACGCTACGCACCTGGTTTTGCTGTGGACTCTGCCATCCACTTGAGATAGGGCCGATTCATACTCCTATTTTAGAGCCGAATAAAAGTCGGTTCAGCTCTGTAGAGCCTACAATGTGACGTCATTTGAGGTTCGGGGGGGGGGGGGGGGGGGGGTACTACAGCACCGAAACAGCGGTAGTATGAATGGCCCATAGAATGATTCTATAACAACGTATGCATGCGGTTGTGGCGACTCTCCTCTGTGTCCGTCCAGGCTTCAGCGAGGAGAACATAGACGAGATCAAAGGAACGCTGATGGACTCCAACCTCTATGTGCTCCTCCTGACCGCTGGGGTCACAGCCCTGCACGTAAGAACACACACACACACACACTAATGACCGCTGGGGTCACATCCCTGCACGTAAGAACACACACACACACACACTAATGACCGCTGGGGTCACAGCCCTGCACGTAAGAACACACACACACACACACTAATGACCGCTGGGGTCACATCCCTGCACGTAAGAACACCAACACACACACACACTAATGACCGCTGGGGTCACAGCCCTGCACGTAAGAACACACACACACACACACACACACTAATGACCGCTGGGGTCACATCCCTGCACGTAAGAACACACACACACACACTAATGACCGCTGGGGTCACATCCCTGCACGTAAGAACACACACACACACACACACTAATGACCGCTGGGGTCACATCCCTGCACGTAAGAACACCAACACACACACACACACTAATGACCGCTGGGGTCACAGCCCTGCACGTAAGAACACCAACACACACACACACTAATGACCACTGGGGTCACATCCCTGCACGTAAGAACACCAACACACACACACACACACACACACACACACACACACACACACACACACACACACTAATGACCGCTGGGGTCACAGCCCTGCACGTAAGAACACCAACACACACACATACACACACACACACACACACACACACACACACACACACACACACTAATGACCGCTGGGGTCACATCCCTGCATGTAAGAACACCAACACACACACACACACACACACACACACACACACACACACACACTAATGACCGCTGGGGTCACAGCCCTGCATGTAAGAACACCAACACACACACTAATGCAGTGGTTCCCAAACTTTTTCATGCCAAGGACCCACAAATTGACACTAATTAGCCTGCGGACCCCCATTTGAAAATATATGCCAATTAAGGACCCCCCATAAGAGAAGATTTATATGGCTCTAGCAGTTATTTTCAACCATTTTCATGTATACGTAACACCCGGGAATTGTAACCAGGTATCCCACGTGGAAACTGGAAAGCCAGCATCACAAAGTCTGTTTACCCTTTTGTTTACCACACTAATAACAATACTAAAAAAAATGTAGGCTCTATGCTATGCTTGCTTACATTTAATGTGATGTTTTTGTTTTTTTCTTGTTTATTTTCCAGCTTATCTGTGAGTTCCTGGCTCTTAAAAATGACATCAGCTTCTGGAGGAAGAAAAAAAGCATGCTGGGAATGTCCAGGAAGTCAGGTGAAAATGACGTCATCAGCATCCATAATAATTTCATATTACTGTCATAATGACTCTCTGGTCTCTACATGTTATGAATAGAGGGTATGCGCATGCATAAAGTGAGTGGCAAAATGAGTTTAATGTCATTTAACGTAGTTTAATGCAGTCATATAGGACGTTTCTGTTTGGATGTCTGGGGCTGTCAAGCAGTGGCGTGCACAGACATTTAGAGGGGCAGGTGCTCAAGTGAAAAAAGGGCACCTTGTGCAGCGCGTGGAACCGGCCGGTTGCCTTAATGGTGTGAGATTTATAGATTTTAGAAGCTTTTTATTTTTTAAATAAAGAATGGATCAATGTCACCATGGTCCACATACTATAGTGTACACTGTACAAAAGGGGGGGGGGGAAGAAAAAAGGGCACATTGCTCTCCAGAGGGCAAGGGCAGGTGGTGCTCTAGCACCCCCTAGTGTCTATCTGTGCACGCCACTGCTGTCAAGTCCAGAAAGTAGGGTTTATTTACACTCAGTAGGCTTTGCATAACTTCCGGGTATGATGATTTTTATTACAATATTATCACTGTTTTATTTCTGTTATTACAGTGTCACTTGCCAAAAATAAGCTAATAACTCATTGATTGTTAGCCTGTAGGTGTGTTATATGAAGTGTTCCGTCTGTCTCTCGGCAGTGTTGATTTCGTCGACTAAAAACTAAGACGAAAAATGTTCGTCGACTACCTTTTTCCACTGAGGAAAACTAAATGGAAACTAAATAAAAACTAAGCTATGATGACTAAAACTAAGACTAAATATACTGACAATTTCGTCGACAAATAAAAACAAGACTAAAATGTTAGGAAGGGACTAGTGGACCCAGTATAGAGATCCAGTAGACACTTGGTTGCATGCTGAAACAGCGTTGTGAGCTTGCAGATCTGCTATTTTCAGTGTAAAATCAGCCATTACGACGGCATCAAGGCCCTGCGGAAAAACATTTTAGCTGACTAAATCAACTGTAAATTTAGTCGACTAAAATCGAATGATATTTAGTCGACTAAAACCAGACTTAACACTAAAACATTCCAGGTGACTAAAATGTGACTAAAAATGAAATGAAATGAAAACTATTCAAAAGACTAAAACTAAAACTAAAAGTTTCTTTGTCTCAGTGTTGTGGCGTTGTCTCAGCACGTTGCTGGTGTTCCTGCACCTGCTCGACAGCGACACCAGTCTGCTGGTTCTGCTTCCAGTGGGCCTGGGAGCGTCTGTAGAGGTATAATATACACCATGACTTGAATACACACAGGACGGGACCACAATGGAAACAAGCCCTCTCTGGGGCTTTTTTGTGTTATCCTTTTTTTTGCATCGTATTAACAGTTTGACGGCCGCTAATTGTTTAATCCAGGGTTCCACCGCGCATAATACGACATTCCCGCCTTTTGTTTTATGTGTTTAATTCGCTGTATTTGAATAATTAAAAAGAAACCGCGGAGCTAGAGACGAGACCTTCGTGTTATGATGACGAAACCGGAAATCAACACATGCTGTGGGCTGCTAGGGCTTCTGGGAAATTGAGGCCAATGCAAATGAACGGGGTACAACGCCTCATGGAGGAGGGTCTTGTGGGGCGGTCTTGTGGTGCACCAAGATGGCGGGTGGTGCGATCGTTCACATAATTTTTTCGCCGGATTTTCACGCCGGATTTTCACGGATCAAAAGCCCAAATACGTCAGCGTATGCTCTAAAGGTAATAAAACTATCTTGGCAGCGTAGAATATTTGATTAAAATGCGGGTAAAGCGTGATTCGCAGTAGAATTGCTAAAAAAATACCACTGTACTATTCGCAAACGGTTTACTCAGGGCCGGACGGGGTCCCTCTCTGCCCCCGAAACGGTGCCTCGTAGGCGGGCAGGGGAAGCCCGTAAAGGCCCTGGGTAAAACTCGTTTACAGCCACGGAGTATAGAGCGTCGCAGACCCGCCCCCTTTCATGACGACGCCAGGCCCAGGAAATGAATCCCAATGCATTTTTCCCCATAGACATTTCAAAACTTATTTATGTAAAGGCCTTTTAAGCGTCGCACAAAGCCAACTCTTGTCGTGACAAATCATGACGACGCATACAATATTTTGGACCAAACACATAATTACAAAAAAGTGTTGTAACCTGCCATTTTGTTCTACTTTCTAATTCTTTGTGTAAGTGCCATTTGAGTCTTCTAATTGTGGCCAATGATGTCCACTGAGGGGTGTGGTCAAGTTCAGGTTGCCATAGTTACAGGGAGGGTATTTTCCCTAATGAATTGCAGGTGTTGTTGATAGGAGGCAAACTGTTTTCTGACTGTGCAGACAGGGACTGTTGCATTCACCACGTTTGACTGTTTGTTATTTATGTTATTTGTATTCAAAGTATAGGATTTTGTAAGGTAAATAAATATAATTTAATATCCACTCAACCAACATTCTGGACCTCAGTTCTTTCAGCACACGTCTAAACTTCCTCCTCAACCGTCAGCAGCCAGTAGCACCAGGGATTTAGGTGCTACACTTTGTTTGGCCCGAAGTTTTTGTTTGTTGTCATGATTTGTCACAACAAGAGTTGGCTTTGTCCGTGGCGTAAACGTCTTTAAATAAATACTTTCTGAAAAGTCTATGAGGAAAATGAACGGGGATTTATTTTCCGGGTCTCTCGAGGGGGGGCGGGACTGCGACGCTCTATAGTATATTCATTCAAAACCTCCACAACTGACGAACAAACAAACAAACAAATTGACTAACTAAATGTCAATCTATTAATCAAAGCATCTGAGGAGAATTAGTGCCTGACTGACTGACTGACTGGATTATGTTTGTCTCTTCAGGTGTGGAAGATGTTTAAAGTGTTCAACATCCACCTGCGGTGGCGAAGCGGTGGTTCAGTCATCCATGTAAGTTCCAGAGTCCAGTTCTTAGACGGGACAGTGTGGTTGGTTACATGTATTCGAACTGTTTTTGTGATAACCCATTTTGACCTGAGATCAGATTCTAAAAATGTCTTCTATATCCTGACAGTTTTCTGAAAAAGCTCTGTTTCTATGTCAGTCGTTCCTCGATTTGGGGGGGGGGGGGGAGGGGGTAATGGAAGGCAGGGATTTTCAGAGTAAGATCTGCCTTTTATTGCCTTTTATTATGAAAAGAAAAATCCCTGGCAAAAGTACCGGTAGTGTTAATCTAAATGTTGAATGTATTGAATACAGAGCAGGTCTATACCAGCTCATGTCCTGCTGTGTGTGTGTGTGTGTGTGTGTGTGTGTGTGTGTGTGTGTGTGTGTGTGTGTGTGTGTGTGTGTGTGCGCGCAGGTTAATAAGCTGGACGAGGCTGAAAGGAGGACAGTAGAGTATGACACACAGGTATAGCATTATATTCTAAACATCCATAGATATACAGTCTCTTGTGAACTCATGTGCAGCAGATAAGAGCAGACACACGTCTTCACACTCTGTGTCCTCATGTGTCTCTGCTGCTCCAGGCGTGGAGATACCTGTCCTACCTGGTGTACCCTCTGTGTATCAGTGGAGCCATCTTCTCCCTGGTCTATCTGCGCTACAAGAGGTGAGCTTCATCTCCGCATGTTTAAAACAACTTAAACCCTCCGAGTTTATAGTGAAGCAGACCTGAGTCACAACTTATATTTTGTTTTGGCCCACCTATTTTTTTGGGGTGAATAGTCCCCCCCAGAATTAACAGGAATGCTGGGGTTCAGATGGTTAAGAACCATGACTCCTTGTGCATAGAAGGAAGCATGAGGGGCACGGTGGGGGCACGGTGGCACCTAGCCTCACAGCTAGAAGGTCCTGGAGTGGGTTCGATTCCCGCTCGGGACGCTGTGGGTGCTGGTGGTGTGTTTCCTCCACGTCATCAGTGCCCACACCCAAAGGCGGGGTTGGCGTTTCTGTGTGGAGTTTGCATGTTCTCCCCGTGTCCCCTAGGGTAGGTACCCTCACAAAAAACATGCAGTAATCCTGGTCTCTAAACTGCCTCCCCCCTGGCCAGCTGGGGCGCCTGATGGAGGGCAAAGGAACTGGTTGGAATAACGTGTTCCTTCCACGCGCTACGTCCAACCAGGGAAACTCCCCCCTGTCAGGTGTAAAGGAGCAACTTGGACACTCAGGCATCCCCCCCAGGTTGGCAGAGGAAGTGTAGCGCCCAGGATTACATTACATAATTGACACTGGGTGAAGAAATGGGTTACAAAGTCGTGAGGATAAAAAAGAAAAAAAAAGAAACATCCTCAGTCCTAAATGGGTTAACAAATGTGGTTAAAACACCATCGGGGCCCATCGGGGACCATCGGGACCCGTAAATCACCGTCAAGTTCAAGTGCACGGTCATTGCGCCCGAGACGGTAGATTTGATAATCTCCGTCAAATTAGTGCTATGGAAACGGATCGCGTCGCTCTGCAGCCTAGAGGCGCTTGTTGACGATGGGCACATTTTATTAATGGATTAAATAGGCCCGGGGCCCTCAAGGTGTTTTAATTAATATCACACGTGTTGGACCACAGCTAAACCTAACACTATGTTGTGTTGACTTTGACAGCCACTCCTCCTGGTTAATCAACAGCCTGGTGACTGGTGAGTCCTGTTGCATCTCCTCTATAGAGCGTTGCAGTCGCAGGAAATGAATCCCAATGCATTTTTCCCATATAGGCATTTCAAAACGTATTTATTTAAAGACCTTTTAAGCGTCGTACGAAGCCAACTCTTGTGACAAATCATGACAACACACCACAATATTTTGGACCAAACAAATACGTAATTACAAAGAAGAAAAACAACAAAAAAGTGTTGTAACCTGCCGTTTTTTTATACTTTCTAATTCTTTGTGTGTGTCGTCATGATTGTCATGACAAGAGTTGGCTTCGTACCGACGCTTAAAGGTCTTTAAATAAATACGTTTTGAAATGCCTACTGTATATGGGGAAAATGGATTGGGATTCATTTCCTGGGCCACTCGTTGTTCTGAAAGGGGGGAGGGACTGCGACGCTCTATTATCATCACTGTCTGTTGGCGCAGACATTATTTATACACAAACATAAAACCATGATCCAGGGAGCTCATCCCATCTCCTTCCTCTCTCTCTCCCTGCCAGGAGTCTACGCCTTCGGCTTCCTGTCCATGACTCCACAGCTTTACGTCAACCACAAGGTGAGCAGAGAGGAACCCTGCAGTCCCATCTCGTTTATTACCCAGCTAGAAGAGCTGCATATACTGTACAATATAATACATAATGGAACTCATTCCATTATGTATACAGTACGCACATTTAACCCATTTTGACCTGAGATCAGATTCTAAAAATGTCTTCTACATCCTGACAGTTTTCTGAAAAAGCTATGTTTCTATGTCAGTCGTGATTTGGTTTTTCAAAAATAGCAGACCTACAAGCTCGTAGCGCGCCACTCGGTGGCGCGCTATGAGCTTGTAGATCTGCTATTTTTCAATAGCTAAAGCATAGCATGATGCTAACACCAAAAGGGGTTCCCGCCATGGGTTAAAGACAAAACGGGAGACAATGAAGTCAGGAAGAGATACACAATAAACATGAGTTAAAAACAATGAAGGTTGTTGTACAAAATGAGCCACATGTTCAACATGACCAAACCATGGACTATTGTTGAGTGATTACAGCTGCACCTATAGCAGGGTGTCTGTCTGTCTGTATTGGTCAAAAGTATGACGGCTATCCAATGTATAGTATATGAATAGCATATTATGGCACCGCGATGCGTTGTGAGCTTGCAGATTGGAAAACATTTGCTATCCGTCATACGATGAAGTATTTACGGCTAGGCTGTGCACAGCATGTGGCATGTGAGTTCCTTCCTTCTTACACGCTTTAGTTTCACCTCTCTCTCTCTCTCTCTCCCATCCTACCCTATGCTCTCTCTCTCTCTCTCATCCTACCCTATTCTCTATCTATCTCTCTCTCTCCCATCCTACCCTATTCTCTCTCTCTCTCTCATCCTACCCTATTCTCTCTCTCCCTCTCTCTCTCTCCCATCCTACCCTATTCTCTCTCTCTCTCTCTCTCTCTCTCTCTCATCCTACCCTATTCTCTCTCTCCCTCTCTCTCTCTCCCATTCTACCCTATTCTCTCTCTCTCTCATCCTACCCTATTCTCTCTCTCTCTCATCCTACCCTATTATCTCTCTCTCTCTCTCATCCTACCATATTCTCTCTCTCTCTCTCCCATCCTACCCTATTCCCTCTCCCTCCCTCTCTCTCTCTCTCTCTCCCTCCCTCTTCCCCCCCCCCCCCTCTCTCTCTCTCTCTCTCCAGTTGAAGTGTGTGGATCATCTACAGGGGGCCGTTCTGATGTACAGAGTGAGTTCTGCTTTCTTCTCACATCGTCTCATCATCCAATCACAACTCACCAAACCACTCCCTGGGTCTCAGTATTATCCAATGCTTTAATGGACGTGTGTTCTGAGATCAGTAACAACAAGGAGGGGAAATAAAACCTGCACGCAAAGAAACCAATACATTTATGACATTGATTTAACTAGCTCCCCTCTCCTCTCCTCTCCTCTCCCCTCCCCCCTAGGGGATGAGCACCTTGGTGTCAGACGTGTGCTCCTGTGTGTCCTGGCTCTCCTCTGTCTCCTTGTCCTCCTCCCACCAGCTCTCCTGCTTCAGAGACGAGCTCCTGTTCCTCGTCTTCCTCTACCAGCGCAGGCAAGAAGCATGCACACGCACACACACACACACACACACACACACACACACACACACACACACACACACACACACACACACACACACACACACACACACACACACACACACACACACACACACACACACACACACACACACACACACACACACACACACACACACACACACACACACACACACACACACACACACACACACACACACACACACACACGGTGCTGCTAATAATGCTGGCTGATTGTGTGTGTTCTCGTAACAGGTGCTACGCCTGCAGGGTCAGAAGGGAACAAGCAGGGGGAGTCCACACTCACAGCAAGAAACAAAAGACTCAGTGAGGAGGAGTGATGCCCCCTGCTGGATGGACAGTGAACAACCAGAGGAATCAACCATGGATTATGAAACCAACCTGGAAAGACTGTGAGGATTACAGAGACAAAATATGAGCAGTGGATCTTCGGCACTGAATTCACAAACTACGGCTGCTACGGGAGGCCGGTGGCGCTGGTCCCTCAGTGTTCACATCATGGGTTTGACCCACTAAGCTAAACGGCTCGATACCGAACAGTGTGAAATGCTGTAGGCCTACGTGTGTGTGTGTGTGTGTGTGTGAACTCCAGCTGCTGTTATGAGATAAACCTGTACAAGCACTAAAGCAGTGTTTCTGAACCTGTGGTCACTTTTTGGGGGGTAAAGGGTCCATTTGGTTTAATTTTACGCTCTCAAGAGTTAAATATCCATATATTAAGGGTCCATTTGGTTACCAACTCTTCTGTCATTTAGCATGGGGACCACCTGGAACCCCCTCAAGGACCACAGTTTGAAAACCACTGATTTAACTGAATTAAGATATCCAATATCTGGGACACAACTTTAGTTTTAAGTGTTTAAGTTAATTGGATTTTAATTAAACAACTGATTTGGGAGGGGAATCTGGTGACGATTTCATTTTGAAAATAAAAATAAAAATAAATAAATAGTGAAATAGCAGATCTACAAGCTCACGATGCATTGCATGGCAATTATTTTCCTAAAATTGCTTATTTTTGTATCGATTTAAACTGATTTAAAAAGAAGTGAGTTGTAGCAGACCAGCTTTTCTGGAGGTTTCTTCCAGATGGCCTATACATGTATATTATATGGTGCATATAACAAAAAACTGAACACTGTTCCTTAAGTTCCCATGGAGCTCCAACGCTGGCTTCACCGCTCCCAGCCGGGCGACACCAAATATCTGAATGCTTTGTGATGTCCTGTAAGCAGAAATCACAACATGCATTTTGGCCCTTTAAATCCATTCAGTGCTTTATAAACGAGCAGTAGTATCTTTTTTTAAATAATTTTTTTTGACGTAAAATGTAATGTAAGATGTAAAATTGGAACGATATGGTTCCACATTATTGGTTAATTACAAAAGGACCCCAATGGGGAAAAAAAGCCAATAGGCTTTGGAGCAACTTATTTTACTCACAGGTAAACATTGACGACGTTTCGATGTATCGGTCAGGTGACGAAGATGTGACCGATACGTCGAAACGTCGTCAATTTATTTACTTAATAAAATAAGGGCTTAAACTGTCTGAGTTGCTCCAGTGCCTTCCTTCCTTCCTCCTGATACCTGCCTCTGAGATGCACCAGATTAGCCTCCCATAGGCTGGAGGCGCATAGGTTGGAACTGCTTATTAACCCATTCTGGGTGGGAACCCCTTTTGGTGTTTTACCCCCTCAGGCCGGGAACCCATTTTGGGGTTCTGTACAGTATGTACAGTATTCGAAACAAAAAACTTTGATGCTGCTATATATTTGAAGTTTTTCAGAAAACTTAGGTCAGGCTTTGAAGTCCTTTTTAGAATCGGCCTTTTTATTTTAATTTAATATTTATTTAAATTTTAAAAGATTCTTCTAAATCCTCCAGTTTTCTGAAATAAATATTTTCACGATTTTTCAAAAATAGCAGACCTACAAGCTCGTATGAGCTTGTAGATCAGCTATTTTTCACTAGCTAAATTATAACATGTTTAAAACACCAAAGGGGGTTCCCGCCCCAAAATGGCTTAAAGCCAATAGGCTTTCTTGGACTCATCCTCTTCTTGCCTTGCATTGTACTGTACTTCCCTGTGCTTGTCCATGCAAACTGTTAATGAAGTATTCAGTCAAAACAAGTATTTATAGGACTCTAGGCTACCAGTGTTGTTTTTGGCAGCAAATTCCTATTTTAGTTTTAGTCATAGTCTTTGGAATGAAACTTCATTCAGTTTTATAGTCATATTTTAGTCACCTGGAATGTATGTCTAGTTTTTGTCGACTAAATCAACTAGATTTAGTCGACTAAAATCTATTTTGATGCCGTCGTAATGACTGATTTTACACTTGCCGATCTACAAGCTCACAACGCGTCGCAGCGCGACACGCTGTGAGATTGTAGATCGGCTATTTTCAGCATGAAACCAAGTGTAAAAAACCCGTGTCCCCTAGGGTAGGTACCCTCACAAAAACATGCAGTAATCCTGGTCTCTAAAACTACCTCCCCCTGGCCAGCCGGGACGCCTGATGGAGGGGAAAGGAACTGGTCGGAATAACGTGTCCCTTCCACGCGCTACGTCCGGCCGGGGAAATTCCCCTCTGTCAGGTGAAAAGAAGCAGCTTGGACTCCTCATGCATAGAAGGAGGCATGAGGTCAGTCCGCTGCCCCCCCAGGTTGGCAGAGGAAGTGTAGCGCCCAGGATTACATTAGATAATTGGCACTGGGTGAAAAGAAAACTCGGTTACAAAATCGTGGGATAAAAATGTAAAAAGAAACCAAGTGTAAAATGACTTTTCTTATTTATGAATGGATCTCTTGTCCAGTTGTCCAGATCTCTTGTGTCTAGTTTATATTTGTTGACGAAATGGTCAATATATCAATATCAGCTTTAATTCAGTTTGCAAAAAGATAGTCGACGAACATTTTTCGGCTTAGTTTTAGTAGACGAAAACACTGGACTCTACCGAGGAAGATTTCTTTCTTAACCTGCTTCATGCTTCTTCCTCCATGCAGCCACTATGAGCTCTAGTGTGCATTTTGCAGGGGCACATTGTCATATCAAGTCAGGTTTCTAAAACACATGATGTCAAAGACAATGAAACTCTGTGTATTTTAAGTGAAACTGTGTACAGAGGTCCATCATGGGTCCATATAAATGAAGGAATATACATACATACTACCACTTACAGTATAATATTTGACATTACCTACTCCTACTGTATCGTCGTTGCAAACTGCTTGTTCTGTATGCAGTCTGTGCACACCCATGCAGTGTCGTGCATGCTTCTTGAGGACTTCTTGGTGGACTAGCGCAAGATGGGAACCTTCAACTGTACGACCACCTGCTGCTACAATAAAATGCTGTCAAGTTCACAGCAGAAATGTTCCCCGATTGATTTCACTTCTTTAAAAAAAACATTTATAATATATCTTTCTCTCTCTGTCTCTCTAGATGCACAATATTTAAATTACGACCACGATATCCGATTATTTATATCGGCCTAACGATACATTACATTATTATATTGTATTTATATTAAAGTTAAACACATTGCTGATTTATGTTTTAAGGGACCAAGCCCGAAGGGACTTCTTGGTTCCTTTTTGTCTGTTTTTTTCTTGCTCTTCTTCTCCTTCCGCCAAAAATTGCAGTTTTTGCTTAACCGTGCGGTCGCTTTTCGAGAAACTTCAACTTGGCAATATGGTAGAGGGCTATGCCAAACTGTGAGGACGCGAAGACCACGACCATTGGCCAAAGGGTGGCGCTATAGCACTCAATTCAGTCAGCAATAAAACTTTGATATGCTATACTAGTCTCCTCATGCCGAGAAACTTCCATGTCTTTCATGACTTTTGACATTGTGACCTTTAGATCTCCCACCATTTTGAATTTATATGAAAAACAGTAAAAATCTATCTACGCAGGATCTTTGATCAAACTGCACGAAAATGTCTACACGTATATTGACAAAAATCGGGAGTAAAACAAAATTTATGTGAAAAATAAATGCTTTTATGAGCCAATGAAAATTGCTGTTTTATGAACATTCTTCTTCTGCCCCTAATACATGCATGCAAAGTCACATGAGAGTAGCGACACGCTTTGATCTCGCCGCAAAGCGTGCCTATGGGCTATAGTTCCAAACATTGCTCCTATGGCTGGAACTATCCCATTGAGATAGAATGAGCACTTCCGCATTCCATTGTTACAATGGGAGTCAACGCTAGTGTCGCCACTCTCTTATTATTTTACTCTGGATATAATATAATAATCAAGGAACTCTAGGCCTTGCTGGGCAGTGAAATTACCTTTTCCAAAACATTGGAATTGGAAGCAGAAAAAAAAGAAATCCGTATTCATGCCAATTAACATATATTGTGAACATGGATCCTCACACACGCTCATCTGTACCTTGGTTAAAGGTTCTGTGGTTCAGACCGAGGTCATGACAAATATTTTAAAATATTTGACCATGAGTTTCACTCCATTTCATGTTAAATCGTGACATATCTACAAAACAATAATGAACAATTGATGGTGCCGAGAGGCATTTAACAGCCTAAAGTGACAGGATATACGTTGTCAAATGATTAAAATGCTGTTAATGTGACATTTGGGATAGGTAGTTTCTACCAAGGGCTGGCCTGCAACTAGAGGTGTAACGATATAGTAACTGCATCGGAAAATGGATTTCAATTTCAAGAATCAAAGTATATCGGAATGAAAACAGCAACATTGACTTTGTATTGTATCGTTTTGCATTGCAAATAATCTATATCGAATCATTTTGCTATGCAAATCATCGATTGTATTATTTTTGTGCGTGGTATCTAGCAATTCTTTGAAGAAAAAATAAAAAGAGGGGTTTAATTACTTGGTTTATAGTTGCTGTATCGATTTCAAATAATTGAATCGTAACGTATCGAATCTCCATAATGAACCGTATCGTATCGTCAACCATGTGTTGCGCTACGTATCGTTAGCTGCAACACAATGCCAGAGTCGCGCAAAAACAAAATGCAACACAACAACAAACACAGGCCCACTAATTCCACACACGGAGTAGAATGTTACCCATTGCTTTAATTTAATACACGGTAGAAATATTTGCATCCCCACAAAGATAACTAGCTCCGTTAGCATCCGACTTCATTATGAGATAACAAGTTAGGTATGCAGTATACATATAGTGCAAACAGAAACAAAGATATTTACATAATCACAATATGCACATGTACCATGACCCTCTCTCTCTGTACATATTCAAACATTATAATGGACAACATGGAAATGTGAAGTGCTTTCATAGGACATTGAGATAAGACATGATGTAATGACTGTAACAGTTATACTGTCATCTCTGTGATGCGTTTACTTTATGCTGCCGTGTACAGTATGTGGACAGACGGATGTTTGGCACGTGGACACGTCTGTTCTACCTAGCGACACAGGGAAGCACTGGTGTGATTGGCAGAAACTGGCTAGCACGGCCTTTGATTGGTTGAACTCGAGTCGCAGACAGAAAACGTGTGGTCATGTGACATTATGAATTATTATATTTATAGTTAGTGGCGTGCAGGTGTTGCCTGCAGAACACAGCAGATCTACAAGCTCACAAGGCGCCGCATTGTGAGCTTGTAGACCTGCGCTTTTTGTGCATGCAACTTAAAAAGGTCTAATTGAGTTTTTTAATCGCTTAATCTGCCCCGAAAAAAGTATATATCGAACTATTGTCGTGACCCAAAGAACGAGAATATTACGGGTGATAATTTACTCGGAATTAATCTCTAGATTTTTCGCTGCAAGTAAAGGTAGGCCTATGAGGCATCAGATATATGAATAGTAAATGCAAATTACTTGTCGGTCATGAGGTTTATTGGTCTCGCTGCCCCCTGGTGGGGAATGGCCTTAAATTAAAATCAGGCTAATAGAGACTTTGGTAACGTTTTCACGGACGTCGTATGGCTAAAGTAATTACGGTAGAACTACAGTGCGGGAACGGAATCATTTCGCTAAAACGGCCTTGTGATAATAATACCAATGCTGTGTCTCTCTGCTAAAAGAAAGTCATTCCGCCAGGAAAGGTCCAGTCTCTCCACTCATGTTGTGGCAAAAAGACCCACACAGACATTCACAATTAATGTTGATTGATGATTGGCACCATCCATCTCCTGCTGCTGAAGCGGCCTAGTCATATCGATCGGCTTATTGAACTACAGTTACAGTTACTGGCTGGTTATTGCTGACGAGTTTATCAAAACGGTTGATCTAAAAACGGGGGAATAAATGAGTGCATCTGGTTCTACAGTATATACAGTATGCATGCAAGGTGTGTTGTCGTCGTTGCAATGCAATATAGTGGCTGGTGGTGCTCTTTACAGACAACCACTGATGTTCACCAGCGTCATTCACTATAATTTCACCATGGATTGTAGCTGTATAATGATTTGTTTTGTTCCTATTATGACGGTCTTACAGCACAGAATTTCAGTAAGTTTTTTTTCATCTCAAGTTCAACTAAACATCCTCTTACACACTATAGCTACCCACATGGTTTAAAGGCATTGTGACATTAAAAAAAAGTTTTTGTAATTTTTCTTAATTTTTGTTAGGTTTTCTGAGCTCAATTGCACCAAAAAAACTTTTAACTTTTAACATTCAGTAGATATTCTGTGGTGTGGGGTTTTCTGGCTCAAACAGGTGCTCTGAGTCTCCTGCCGTTTGTGATGTAAGAGACAGAAAATCCCATATATATGTCGATGGGATTTGCCAGCAGATGTCACTGTTTTGCCTGTTTTCGTTGTAGCTCAAAAGGCTTCCAAACCCCAGAGAAAAATCCAGACCACAGGAAATCCACTGAATGTTCAAAGTTCAGGTTTTTATGGTGTAATTGAGGTCATCATAAAGCTAAACAAAAAACGAAAAATAAAAATAAAAGAAAATTAATGCTATAAAACCTTTAATCACTTCATAGAAATGCTTTAGTGGGGGGGGGGGGGGGGGGGGGGGTAGTACATTACGCAACACACACACACACACTGTACATTCAAACTATTGCTAATACAAAAAGGGTGATTTAAAAAATGGTTGCGGAAATAGCCGAAGCTTTGTATATAGATCTGCTATTTTTGGGCATGTGCAACCATGTCTAAATCAAGCGTGACCTGTCCTCGTTAACATTAGCGCACACACAGCGCCGCCAAGTTCTGGTGTGCAAAAAAAAATACATCTCTGCTGGATTTTCCATGTGCCATGAAATACTTTTGTCTCATCGGCGTTTCCTTTAACAGCGCGTAGATAAACCCATTTAGGAGGACTGAGACCGGATTCTACAAAATGTCTTCTAAATCAAAGACCGTTTTCTGAAAAACCTCTGTTTCTATATCAGTGATTTTCAGACCATTTCATATCAAGGACCCCCAAAACGTATATGTAATTGACCACATACACCCCCCCCCCCCCCCCCCATTTGTTCCAGGAACCACCAGAAGAAGCCAAGATTTTAGTTAAAATCGTTCGTCGTGAAAGAACATATATTAAATGATTTGTGACACATTTTCAAGATTTCTTTCAAAAAAAATAGCAGATCTACAAGCTCATAGCATGGCACTCGGTGCCGCGATACGATCTTGTAGATCTGCTATTTCTTTCAATAGCTAAAGTATAACATAATAATGCTTAAAAAAAACACCAAAAGGGGGGTTCCCGACCGTCCTGAATGGGTTTGTCTCCAAGTAAATGATTCACTATTCACGCCCCCCCCCCCGTACCTCGCTGGTTGTGGTTGAATTGTCATGACGTGAACGTTTCCCCCCCTCCCCCCCTGTACCTCGCTGGTTGTGGTTGAATTGTCATGACGTGAACGTTTCCCCCCCTCCCCCCCTGTACCTCGCTGGTTGTGGTTGAATTGTCATGACGTGAACGTTTCCCCCCCTCCCCCCCCCGTACCTCGCTGGTTGTGGTTGAATTGTCATGACGTGAACGTTTCCCCCCCCCCCCCCTGTACCTCGCTGGCTGGGGTTGTATTGTCATGTCGTACGTCAGGAGGGGGGGGGGATGTGCATACTGCAAAAGTCTCTGGGGCGCTACATGGGAAGCCCCTCTTATCTATTGCAGGAAGTACACAGTCTTTGGTCGCGGTTTATCATCATTAATATCAGAGTTATTAAAACAGAGGGTATGCGCAGCATCATCATCATCATACTTTAGTTAACGGAGTTGGCAAAAAAAACGTACAGTCGCTGACCAACAGAAACGTCCTATATCGGATTGCGTTAAACGACGTTAAAACTCACTTTGCCACTCACTTTGCATGCATGCGCATACCCTCTATAGTCGTCATCATAATTCACAACTTCCATTATCTGGAGTTTCAAGTACCGCCGTCATCTTGTTGTAGAAAAAAAAAAAAACGCATACACATGCTGTGTGTGCAGTGAGTGTGCACGTGCGTATGCGTGATGTGTGTGTATGTTTGTTTGTTTCTAGATTTATTTAGTTGTATTATGTGGTTTTGGTGAATCCCCCGTCGTCAACTAAAACAAACTTCCCGCTCAGACACTGATCTGGATGGAGAGGGTGTGACCTTCAGCTGCGTTATGTTTATTATACTACATGCTCGTGCCAGTGGTCGCTGTGCTAATGCAGCGGATTGTGTGTGTGTGTGTTTGTGCACAGTTCGTCAGTGGAAGCGTCCCATAGCCTCGGCAGCCTTCACCCTCACTACTGCATCTGGATCCTGCAACAACATGACCAGTCCTGCACACACGCGCGCGCACACACACACACACACACACACACACACACACACACACACACACACACACACACACACACACACACACACACACACACACACACACACACACACACACACACACACACACACACACACACACACACACACACACACACACACACACACACACACACACACACACACACACACACACACACACACACACACACACACAGATCAGTCCCCCGCAAACCATTAACCCATAAAGAAGTCAATATTTATAAGACATGATCTGTGTACAGTTTTCAGAAAAAAACTACAGTATGTCAATGGTGCCTAAAAACATTTTCATGTCAAGGACCGCCACAATGTATTTGGCCGCCGACCAAAATATTTTGTTCCAGGAACCCAATCATTCGAGTTAAAAATGTTTGCTTTGAAAGAATATACTGTAAGAGTATACTGTACACAAAGATTTGCCAAACATTTTCAAACATGGCAGATCTGCTTGTAGATTTTCGAATAGCTAAAGTAAAAGATGACACAGATGCATTCCTGGTCTTAATGGTTTTACTGCTTCTGGCGTAACGTTCCGTCTGATAAGCTTTATTATTGATATCAAACCGGATCGCTGATTCTTTTTATTATTTTGTCTTGGCCTTTCCTTCTTTAGTGATCCTAGACCGGATTGCGCAACAGCGTTGCCGTCCACCTCCCATTATACAGGCTGACTAAAAAGCTGAATAACTCCTAATCTACGGAGCTCTCCGTGGTTTGGATAAAATGCGCGATGTTCGGAGGTCTTTGCTGATTATCCGGTGGATAAGATGGAAACATTGACGCTTTCAAGAGCAAGGATGGCTTCATTTTAGCTCGCTAGCATTGACGCTATTTATTTAGCATTAAAGATGGACGCTCCAGACAGGATGTCAGTCCAGCGTGTGCTGCATGGTTACCATGTTAAATGTGGAGGTATAGGTGTATTTTTAGTGAAGGTTACCATGTTAAATGTGGAGGTATAGGTGTATTTTTAGTGATGGTTACCATGTTAAATGTGGAGGTAGAGGTGTAATTTTAGTGATGGTTACCATGTTAAATGTGGAGGTATAGGTGTATTTTTAGTGATGGTTACCATGTTAAATGTGGAGGTATAGGTGTATTTTTAGTGATGGTTACCATGTTAAATGTGGAGGTAGAGGTGTAATTTTAGTGATGGTTACCATGTTAAATGTGGAGGTATAGGTGTACCTTTAGTGATGGTTCCCATGTTAAATGTGGAGGTAGAGGTGTATTTTTAGTGATGGTTACCATGTTAAATGTGGAGGTAGAGGTGTAATTTTAGTGATGGTTACCATGTTAAATGTGGAGGTATAGGTGTACCTTTAGTGATGGTTCCCATGTTAAATGTGGAGGTAGAGGTGTATTTTTAGTGATGGTTACCATGTTAAATGTGGAGGTAGAGGTGTATTTTTTGTGATGGTTACCATGTTAAATGTGGAGGTAGAGGTGTATTTTTAGTGATGGTTACCATGTTAAATGTGGAGGTAGAGGTGTATTTTTAGTGATGGTTACCATGTTAAATGTGGAGGTAGAGATGTATTTTTAGTGAAGGTTACCATGTTAAATGTGGAGGTAGAGGTGTATTTTTAGTGAAGGTTACCATGTTAAATGTGGAGGTAGAGGTGTATTTTTAGTGATGGTTACCATGTTAAATGTGGAGGTAGAGGTGTACCTTTAGTGATGGTTACCATGTTAAATGTGGAGGTATAGGTGTACCTTTAGTGATGGTTACCATGTTAAATGTGGAGGTATAGGTGTATTTTTAGTGATGGTTACCATGTTAAATGTGGAGGTATAGGTGTATTTTTAGTGATGGTTACCATGTTAAATGTGGAGGTAGAGGTGTACCTTTAGTGAAGGTTACCATGTTAAATGTGGAGGTAGAGGTGTATTTTTAGTGATGGTTACCATGTTAAATGTGGAGGTATAGGTGTACCTTTAGTGAAGGTTACCATGTTAAATGTGGAGGTAGAGGTGTACCTTTAGTGATGGTTACCATGTTAAATGTGGAGGTAGAGGTGTATTTATGTTAAATGTGGAGGTAGAGGTGTACCTTTAGTGAAGGTTACCATGTTAAATGTGGAGGTAGAGGTGTACCTTTAGTGATGGTTACCATGTTAAATGTGGAGGTAGAGGTGTATTTATGTTAAATGTGGAGGTATAGGTGTATTTTTAGTGAAGGTTACCATGTTAAATGTGGAGGTAGAGGTGTACCTTTAGTGATGGTTCCCATGTTGAGTTGAGACAGCAGCTCTTCTGGAATGTTCCCCAGCAGGAAGCCTGAAGGACAACATCAATACTTAACATATTATATCAGTGCTTCTTTGTTTTCAACCCATTTCACATCATTACTGTCTCCACCAGGCCGAAGGCATGGGGAGAGAGTATGTTTTATTGTCTCCACCAGGCCGAAGGCATGGGGAGAGAGTATGTTTTATTGTCTCCACCAGGCCGAAGGCATGGGGAGAGAGTATGTTTTATTGTCTCCACCAGGCCGAAGGCATGGGGAGAGAGTATGTTTTGCACTCCGTCCGTCCGTGTGTCCATCCGTCCGTCCGTCTGTGAACAGCTAATCTCCGGCACCGTTAACCCAGTCGATGCCAAATTTTGCGCACACACACACTCCCTGGATGCATATTTCCAGAATGGCCTGTTATTGCGCCACCAGGAGGCAGACTTTTGAAAAACACATGTTTTGATATCACTCCTCTAGATTCTGTCCAAAAATCCCACAAATCGTTACACACCATCTCTAAAGTCATGTGTTCAAGACGGATCTGCCCAATATTTCATATTCCATCCTAATTGGCTAACATTGGCTTTCAAAGATTGCAGGATTGGCCCTTTTGAAACACGGACCACCATTTGATAAGATTTAGCCTCTCAGACCCAAAACTTTTAATATATTTTCTTATCGTTGCTTTTGTTGACATTTGACATATTTCCACAGGAAATCGCTGTAACGAAGGCTTTCATGGTTTGTTTAACTAGAGCGGTGCCCGTTGGGCACTTGGCCTACTTGGAACGATGCAAGTTGGAAATGCATGACCCAACCAGTTATTACGTCTGTGTCCCTAATATGCCCATATATGGAGTCCTCCGTCAGGCGTGCCCAAATATGGAGTCTATGCATTATGTCAGAACATCACTGTGATGTCAGAACGGGCCAGCTCCATATATGGAGATCTAGGGGGAGATCATGTGTGATCAATTGTCCGGATCCCGGGCAGAGGCTTTTGTGCTTGTTCTGGACAACCGGCTATCCGACGGACTCCCTGTCGGAGTGTGGAACGCGCGTGTCAAATTTGAAGTCGGTGGGGGGCGAACGGTTTTCGAGCTACGTGGATTACATAATGTACGTATGTACATAAACACGTACATACTTGGTGCATTTATAGATACAGTAGATAGGAAGCAAGTCCTGGTTTGTCGTGGTTATTGTCGTCTGTAAGAAGTCCATATATGGGGTTACGACTGTCTGTCTATATAACTCCATATATGGAGCTGGCTGACACATCCACGTCTGTCCTCAGGGGTTCCATATTTAGGCGTGGCTGCCTCGTCTCGCGTCGGCACAGGACAACGGTACTCGTCTTCTTCCAGACTGACCTCTTCGAGAGCATTATATTCAAGAGCGATAATCAGTAAGACCTCCGGGACTCGTAACCTCTGGGTTTTTATAACAGCGCCCTCTACAGACAGAACCATGCAAGGAACCGGGTCCAGAACCGACTGGAGCTAGTATGAGGAAACAGGAGGAGGAGAAGGAGGATAAAGGAGGTGAAGAGGAGCACTCCTCCGATCTGCTATTTTTCAATAGCTAAAGCGTAACATAATGCTAACACCAAAAGGGGTTCCCGCCCAAAATGGATTAAACATGGCCCGATTTTCGATTACATGTGAGAATTGGTCAGTATCCACAAGAGGGCGCTCACGGCCCATCTGTGAAGAACAGACGGGTTGTGGCAGGAAGGAGGGAGAAGGTCTTCTCACCTATGAACATGGCCGCTCCTCCGCGCACGTCGGCCCAGTTGCTCTTGAAGAACTGAATCACCGAGATGTGGTAGAAGTTCAACATGCTGGGAAAGTCCTGGATCTAACACACATACACACACACACACGCAACGCACACACACAGTTACACCCGAGGCTTGAATTATTCTACCGCGACCAGCGGCGGGACCGCGATCGACAGTCAAAACGCATGGATCAGTGGCGACAAAAAATTAAACAAATATACAAGATGGAATACATGACAGCCCAGCTTCAAATGAAGCTTCCTTACTTCAAAGGGAGATGGGAGTTAGTGCCAGAATATCTGGAAGCAGAATATACAAATGACGCTGCCCAGATACACTAAATTAAAAACTAAAAATATAGATACTCTAAATTAAAAACCTCCCGTATCACAGTGAAAAGTAAAGTAATTATGTAATTATCTCCAAGGCAAACAATACTATACAATATATTACCATGTATTTTTGTTTTGTTTTCTTTCTTTTTCTTGTAATGTCATTTATTTTACTTGTACACTTCACAAAAAATGAACTGAGAGAAAAGGAAATGTTCTGTAATATGAAATGGAATTGCTTGTAAATGATTCTATAATGGCAATAAACAAGTTAAGAAAGTGTGCGTGTCTCTCACCAGGTACTTGGTGAGGTCGTTGATGAACTCTCCGTAGTGCAGGCTCTTGTCCTCGTGGAGGTGAGTCTGGAACATGTTGGTGATCTGATCCGAGCCCACCACAGGGGCACACACGCGCATCGCATACTTGCACGCCTGGACGCGCACGCACGCACGCACACACGCATGCATGCAGACACACACACACACACACACACGAGCACACACACAGAGAGTATTGAAATACAGTGGGGTCAGAAGCTCAAAGCTCACATCGAAATGCGCTACAGAAAAAAACTGCGTTGGGGAACAATAGATTCCAGCAGAAGTTGAAACTTGAGTCAAAGTATGAAATGTTTCTATTTCCATACTTGTACTGTATGTCCTTTCCTGCTGCGATTGTGAATAAATACTTGGGAGCATTTACAAAAGTGAGTTGCGAGCCTTTGCTTTTCACCACCTGTGTGTTGACCAGGTGTGTGTCAACCAGGTGTGTGTGTGTGTGTGTGTGTGTGTGTGTGTGTGTGTGAGTGTGAGTGTGAGTGTGAGTGTGAGAGAGAGTGTGTGTGTGTGTGTGTGTGTGGGTGCTGTACCTTGACCACCTGTGTGTTGGGGTCGACCAGGTGCAGCAGCAGGCTGACCAGAACGTTGTGGATCTGGTCTTTGAACACCGGCTCTCCTGAACCGAACTTGGACAGGTTCCCCAACAGCAGAATGGACGCACAGCGGATGTCATCGTTCTCCTGGAACCGACCAACAAATACACGCAGTTCCAGGTTTAAACCCATTTTAGACCCGAGGACGATTCTACAAATGTCTTCTAAATCCTGACGGTTTTCTGAAAAACCCTATGGTTCCAACTTCCATGTCAGTGGTTCTCATTTTCATGTCAAGGACCTCCAAAAATATTATGTATTTGACCATCGACCCCCATCTGAAAATAATGCCTCCCCCAGAGGCAAAGATTTGACTTAAAAACGTTCGCTCTGAAAGCATATATATTCAAAATTAGCAGATCTACAAGCTTGTAGCACGGGCTTGTAGATCTGATATTTTGCAATAGCTAAAGTATAACATAATGCTTAAAAAAAAACACCAAGAGGGGTTCCCGTACAGAAAGGGTTAAGGTTAAACAGGTTACAGAGTGAACAATAGTTAAAACAAAACAAACAAGACAATAGTCCTGCCACACTAATAGCCAGCGCAACCCACCACCCTGTGTCCGCCTTCTCCTACCAAACCACACCGTTAACACCAACATATGCCTGTCCAGACATCACGCACTACTTTGCATCCATGCAACTGTCATATTTACAGTACAATACCCATTTCTATGAAAGAACACATTCTTGCGCAACACCACCTCAGCCTACGTCAAAATCGTCACCACTTTGCCGAGTTACGCCAACTCCGTTCACTTCATGGGGCCAGTCCTACGGCCTTCACATTCACACACACGTTACATGAACCACGCGACCAGGATGATTTCCGACCCCTCAACGTCAAACCTTGCTGCCCCTGCTCCACTACCAGCTTCCCCCCCCCCCCCTCCGGCTGCCGTGGCGAACACTCCACCTCAGTAACAGTACGCATCGACAAACAAACACCACGTCGTGTTGACTAGCCCATTCTGACCTGAGATCAGATTCTAAAAATGTCTCTATGTCAGTCACTCTTCGATTTAAGAAATAGCAGACCTACAAGCTCGTAGCGCGCCACTCGGTGGCGTGCTATGAGCTTGTAGATCTGCTATTTTTCAATAGCTAAAGCATAACATGATGCCAACACCAAAATGGGTTCCCGTTCAGAATGGGTTAAACTACACTAATGAGGACCCATGACGGCCACCAACGGCAGCAACAACACGTCGGCAACAACTCTAAAAAAGGCATCTCTCGCCTATATAACGCGGCAAACGCCACACACCTACGCTTGGTGAACGCAGCTAAAGCAGCTGCCGTACGACATGGACCTCGCGTCAGTGTCACCGGTTCACAACTTCACAGTAGACTGTGGAGGGTTTTTGTATTGCATCGCGGCGCCGGGGGGGACTTGAATTGACAAGTGTGCGAGTGAGTGTGTGTGTGCGCGCAACAACACATAATAAAAATTAATAACCCATCCGTTACTACATGTGGAGTCTGTCAACTCCCGCAATTTCCTTCTTCCCATATTGCGCTGCAACGCAACTCTAGGATGAGCCGCCCAAAGCCGCGGCGAAATTCTAGTAATAATAATAATAATTAGTTTCAAGAACATCTCATTTCCATTGACAGGTGGACCAGTAGCGCTGTGCAGAACATAGCAGGCATATAAAACAACACGTACGTTCTCCAGGAAAGGCTTGATCTTCATGAAGATGTAGACCACCAGGAGATGGACGTTCTTCTTGTCCAGGTGGAGGAGGACTTTGGACAGTCCCGACATAGACTCCAGGGTGATCAGCTTACCTGGACAGACGGACGGACGGACGGACGGACAGGCAGACAATGAGATATGAGAAGATAAGTTGTCATGACAACACACTGGACACTTAATGCTTCAGGGAATATTATCGGAATAAATGTCAAATCTGGGAATACATTTCTTACCGAGAATGTTCTTCACCAGTGTGTTTGTAAAGGTGTCTACTAAGTATATGAATAGAAACATGGTTTCTATTCAACCACCCTAGGGGGAATTTTTGACAGCTGCTGAAAGTTGGATTCAGAATCCTGAAAACAGCCCTAGTTTGACAAGTCACGTGCTACTTGAAGCATAATGACATTTAGAGACATTTTGCCATATCTCTGCTGTCGGGAGGAAACCTCATAACTCCAAAATGTTCCGTTTTTCAGGAAATGAAAAATATACATTTTTCAGGAAATGTTTTTAAAACAAAGCAAATACTGCCTCATCAAAGTTGGTGTTGTAACTTTATATATTGTCAATTACTTCCATGAGAGGGGGAGAGGTGGTGGAGTTAGTTGCTTTAGCAGACATTTTGAGGGTCCAATGGAGTTAAGAGGTTTTGTCCAAAGCACTTTTTACTACTTTCCATTGGTTCAATATTTTCGAAACAACACACAGACGTAAAGGGTGTTCAATAGCACTGATTTATGCCAAAAACCTCAAAAATGGAGTTATGAGGTTTCCTCCCGACAGCAAGGATATGTTAGCAGACACCTTTACAAACACATTAGTAAAGAAAATTCTTGGTAAGAAATGTATTCCCAGATTGTATTAATATCTGAGACTATTAACATGAGACTGAATAGTCTCGTGTAGCCAGGCTTTGGACATACTTCCACATCATGCTAACCCCTTTTAATGTTAGCATTATGTTATGCTTTAGCTATTGAAAAATAGCGATCTACAAGCTCATAGCGCCCCACCGAGTGGCGCGCTACGAGCTTGTAGGTCTGCTATTTTTGAAAAATCGAAGAACGACTGACATAGAAACATAGCTTTTTCAGAAAACTGTCATTTTCAAAACAGACATTTTTAGAATCTGATCTCAGGTCAGAATATGTTAATGGGTTAAGTGCTATGATGTGTGGGGCTCGCATGGCCTGATCAGAGATCAGTCTGGCGAGGCAGAGATGTCCCATATCGTCTGGTTACACCAGACTGACTGTTCTTACCTGGATCATCCTTCTCCTCCATGCCTGAACTCATAGCTGCCAACAACTCCTTAGCATACTTATTAACCTAGAGAGAGAGAGAGACAGAGAGAGAGAGAGAGAGACAGAGAGAGAGAGAGAGAGAGAGAGAGAGAGAGAGAGAGAGAGAGAGAGAGAGAGAGAGAGAGAGAGAGAGAGAGAGAGAGAGAGAGAGAGAGAGAAAGAGAGAGAGAGAGAGACAGAGAGAGAGACAGAGACAGAGAGAGAGAGAGAGGGGGGGGGGGGGAGAGTGCGAGACCGAGAGAGAAAGAAAGAGCGAGAGAGTTTAAGTGGTTAAGTATTTATTCATATTTCATGTTTGTCTCTCAAGTCTACAGTATCTGATAAAAGCTTAGAACAACATTAGGCTGGAAACAGAGACATTACACACAAGTGTGTGTGTGTGTGTGTGTGTGTGTGTGTGTGTGTGTGTGTGTGTGTGTGTGTGTGTGTGAGAGTGCGTGCGTGTGCATTCACCTTCTCAGGCGAGCCCACGGCCAGGTTGCCCAGGCCTCGTACGGCCAGCATGCGCACGCCACAACACGGGTCGGAGATTCTCTCCATCATGTTGTTCATCAGGACATCCACCAGCATCAGCTCTGTCACCACATGGTGGTTCAACAACTGAGAGAGAGACACAGAGAGAGAGAGCGAGAGAGAGAGATGACAGCAAAGGTCATCATGATTGGGACTCAAACCTGTGACACCCGGGCCAGTGTGAGATGTTTTCAACATGGGCTCGTTTCCATGTTGAAAAACGATTGCAATAGAGGGTATGCGCATGCTTAAAGATGGAGTGCCACAATTTTTGTATTTTTCCAGCTTTTCATGTGTCTATGGGGTGACAGTACTTCATTAGACACCCTGGAGTCGTTTTTATGTCCAATGGTGTAATAACTTTGTATTTAGGGTTTCTTCCTGGAGGCTGAACCCTTGACGGTCAAACGGGCCAATGAAGTAAACACGGATAGTGTGACGTAAAAATATTGCACGCACACACGCACCTCCCCCTCTATACATATTTTTTAAATACGACAACCTCTGTGGGCGGAGCTGCCTGCCACATACACACGTGTGAACTGAACAGCGCAGCCAGTTTGCTTTTGCTGCTCTGTGTGTGTCTAACTGTGTGGCAGATTTTCAAACAGTCATTTCACACATTACCAGTTCACAGCAGAGCAGACTGTTTTTCGTTAGATTGGAAGCAAGTAAATGTTCACGTCGGGTCCTCAGGAAGGAAACCACAACAAACCAGTCTTATAGCCTACCTGCTCTGCTGTATAGTTGCTCTTGTTGTTCTCAAGGAGTAGGTTGTTTCTTTTATAATCACAGTGGTCGGGCTTTGATACAGAGTGTAGTGTCACAGTGTGCATTCTTGTTGGCTGTTGTAGTCAATATGTATGTAGGTCCTAATACTTATACGAGGCTGTAAAGTCAAGAATTAGAAGTATGTTGTGTCGCGCTGGATGTCATGTTGCCATGTCTGGCTATTACAAGCGACTTGGGCTTGTTTTCATATAAGTAACTTTCAGGGGAGATGTGGTTGACTTGACCAATGATTCATGTGAAGGACCCTCAGATTAATATGTTGTTAAAAGGATTGGTGTTGTTGAAACGTTTTCATAAATATTCACGGCAATTTCTGTGACTTATTTTTGTGGACCTGGCCGCTTGTTTCTTTAAATCTGGCGACTTTTGCTGAAACTCAACGCAGTCAGATAAAGGACAGTTTTAATGCCAGGGTGCTTAGCTGGAGGAAATCAATAGCCTACAATATATTGTAGGCTAAATGATCTATCAAACTAATTGTTTCTGCTGTTAAACTATGATCGAATTGGATGATGAGCTGAGCTGATTGCGACAATAGGGTCAATATAATTGGAGGAAATAAATAAATGATTATAAAAAATCAGAAAAAACAGATCTGATATGGTATGGATGCATGGATTATATGCCTATACATGGATGGTGGCAGTATAAGTGCATAATGGTGCCTATACGATATCTCAGAAATATTGGAAGTGTTCACTTCTAACATTCACAAAAACATGAGTTTTTGTTACATTACAGACACCAATTTGCCATTTTGTAAACAAAAGGGCAGAGCCATGGGCTGTCCTTTTATAAGGAGGGGGAGGGACTAGGACAAGTGGGTGGTCTTAAAGGAGGAGGCGGAGGGACTGGATTAGGTGGGTGGTGCTATGGTTAAACTCACGCATACCTAATGAACTGGTGGGTGTGTCCACATAAAACCATCATTTTAACAAATACTGTACACTTTTTTGAAAAAATTATACCTCATATACACCTAAATACACCTGATGATCATGTTTAAGTGTGGAAAAAAATCACGGCACTCCATCTTTAAAGTCAATGGCACAGCGAGTGGCAAAGCAACATGCAAAGTGAGTTTAACATTGTTTAACGTTGTTTAATGCAATCAGATAGGACTTTTCTGTTTGGATGTATGGGGCTGTCGAGGCCAGAAAGTAGTTTTTTGCCACTCAGTAGGCGTTCCTGCATAACTTCCTGGTTTGATGATGATGTCACGCGCATACCCTCTATTGCTGTGTGTGCCGTTTTGAACCTCAGAGAACATGAACCCACGTAGCTGTGCGTGTGCTGTGCGCGTACCTCGGAGAAGAAGGCCGTGACGGTGACCCGCTGACACTCGTAGATGTTGTTCAGCGACGGACACAGACTCTCGATGATGGGAGGCAGTTTGGGACCGGCGTGCTTGGCCATAGCCCTGCGCCGAGGGGGAGGAGGAGGAGGAACAAAGAATCGTTACAGCAAATTCGGTTTCTGTGTCAGTCGCTCTTCGGTTTTTCGAAAATAGCAGACCTACAAGCTCGTAACGCGCCACTCGGTGGCGTGTTATGAGCTTGTAGATCTGCTATTTTTCAATAGCTAAAGCATAGCATGATGAAAGTCTAGTCTTAGTCGACTAAATATCAAAAACCGTAGTCTTTTAGTCTTAGGGCCGATTCATACTCCTATTTTCCCGCTGTGCCGAAATGATTTCGGCTCGTCAGAAATCTTCAGTAGCACCGAAGAGCCGACTTTAGGACGGTACCCACCCCCCTGAACCTCAAATGACGTCACATTGTAGGCTCTACAGCGCCGAACCGACTTTTATCCGGCTCTAAAATAGGAGTATGAATCGGCCCTTAGTCAAGTGAATTAACACGAGACCAAAGTCACGTACACTGTGTGAACACGCGCTCCTTCTGATAAACACACCCAGATAGGAGTCCATTATAATATTTAGACCCATTTCAGTGGCATGGGCATGAAGGAGAGTTTCTTCTTATTTCATTTTAATTTCATATTCATGAGAAATGTATTTTGGCCCTAACCCATTTAGGACTGACGTCGAAATAAGAAAAAACGTTCGCTCTGAAAGAATATATCTTCAAAGATTTGCGCCGCATTTTTTACGATTTTTCAATAGCTAAAGTATAACATAGTGCTTAGTTAAAACACCAAAAGGGGTTCCCGCGCCCAAAATGGGCTAATCCATTCAATGATTTACAAAGCAATGAACAAAGCTGGATGAAGTGAAAGGCTTTTTAAAACTCTTTCAGCACCACCTGGTGGTCACCAGTTTAGGCCCTGAGTGCCAATTCTCCCATTATAAAGAAAGAAAGAAATTGTAATTCTATTATGCATGTCATGTGCATGTCATCACCTGTACACCAGATTAGAGGAATTTTCAAAATATGGATGAAAAAAAAAAAGAAAATTAAGAATAAAAACAAAGACGTCAATTAGACGTCTTGACGTTTTTGGCTACTTTTAACAGCCGCCCCTCCCCCCCCCACATTTCATAATGGGAATCTGTACTATAATCTATACCGCGTCCAACTATAAATTCCGCAACTCTGTGTGTGCATGTGTGCCTATACATATCAGTGTCCATCTGTGACCCGTCCATCGCATGTCTCGCAAAACCGCCTGTGTATGTGTGTGTGTGTGTGTGTGTGCGTGCACCTGGCCAGCAGGGTCACGCCGTGCGTGTGCGTGTTGTACTCCTTCATGTCCTCCCAGGCGTTCTCCTGGTCCAACGTTCTCACCACCTCGTCCAGCTGGGCCCTCGCCAGCAGAACACGCAGCGCATCCACCGCCATGCTGCGCGCGCACACACACACACACACACACACACACACACACACACACACACACACACACACACACACACACACACACACACACACACACACACACACACACACACACACACACACACACACACACACACACACACACACACACACACACACACACACACACACACACACGTGGTTAAACTACTGCTAGGAGGGTGGTGCTGTGTCTAGTAGTCGGGAGCGGATGATATCACTATATACGTCATGTTGTAGTATTGTTTTTGTTTTGTAGTCAGCAATCTTCCGGAACTTCCTTTTCCCCCTCAAACCGATTTTTCTCAATAAAAGCTACGAGAGCTTTTATTGTTATTCTTCCTGTTTGAGGGACAAGGAAGTTCCGTTTGATTGTTCCTGCCTGTCGACTACAAAACAATGACTACAAACATGACGTAACGATATCATCCTGATGACTACAAAACAATGACTACAAACTGACGTAACGATATCATCCTGATGACTACAAAACAATGACTACAACATGACGTAACGATATCATCCTGATGACTACAAAACAATGACTACAAACATGACGTAACGATATCATCCTGATGACTACAAAACAATGACTACAAACATGACGTAACGATATCATCCTGATGACTACAAAACAATGACTACAACCATGACGTAACGATATCATCCTAATGACTACAAAACAATGACTACAACATGACGTAACGATATCATCCTGATGACTACAAAACAATGACTACAAACATGACGTAACGATATCATCCTGATGACTACAAAACAATGACTACAACATGACGTAACGATATCATCCTGATGAAGCAAACAAATAATTACAATGAAAGAAAAACAACAACAAAAAAGTGTTGTAACCCGCCGTTTTCTTCTTCTTTCTAATTACTTGTTCAGCCCGAAGAATTGCGTTTGTCGTCATGATTTGCCACGACAAAGAGTTGGCTTTGTACGCGGGGTATAAACGTCTTTAAATAAAATACTTTCTGAAAAGTCGATGACGAAAATGAACGGGGATTTTTTTTTTTCAGGGGTCTCTCGAGGGTGGCGGGACTGCGACGCTCTATACATACCCTGCTACGTGGTCGGGAACCCATTTTGGTGTTAGCATCATGCTATGCTTTAGCTATTGAAAAATAGCAGACCTACAAGCTCGTAGCGCGCCACTCGGTGGCGCGCTATGAGCTTGTAGATCTGCTATTTTTTTTTAAACCGAAGAACGACCGACATAGAAACATAGCTCTTTCAGAAAACTGTCAGGATGTATAGAAGACATTTTTTTTAGAATCTGATCTCGGGTCAGAATGGGGCTAGTATACGGTGACGCGTACCCCGCCACGTGGATGGTGGGGCTGTGTCTGACGTGGGGGTCTTTGGGCGGGGACACGCCCACGCTGGCGCCCAGCCTGACGGTCAGACAGGAGAACAGCTGGGGGAAGAGGCTGACCGCCGCGTCCTGACTCTGACCGTTGAGCATCAGCTCCCTCAGGCCGCACGTCATCTGGCAGGGAGAGAGAGAGAGAGAGAGAGAGAGAGAGACGCACGCATACGGGTATACGGTGAGGTCGGTATACAGTGTTTTTCAACGAGGTGAAACTGAAACGACAAAAGCCAACGGAGAGATACAAGTCGGAATGTCATCCGTGTGAACTGTGGAAATTTTTTTGTATGTGTGAGAGCCATACTTGTGAGAAAATGTGTATTGAGTGTATTTGACTTATTTTATTGTGTGTACTATATTGAAGGACATTTCTTGATTACACATTTTGTGCAGCCTGAGTCTTAACTGAGTCAATAGAGCCAATTAAGAATTCCGCCTATTGGAGCAGAAGCCAGTTAATTCAGTGTGCATTATCAGCAGCTGTGTCCAGCAGGTTTTTATAGTTAGTTCAGAGCTGGAAGCCTGAGAGCAGCTACAGTTTTTTGACCCACTTTGGAAATACTAAACCACGTTGGAAAATATTAAGACACTTCAGAAACCATACTAGACCATTTTAGAATCGTTTTTGGACACCTTTTTTTGTATCACATGTTGTTTGTTGTTCTGTACACTTTCTGTCAAGTAAAACGTTAAACTACTATGGACGTGTGGACGTGGATAATTGTTTTGGAGTCAAGCTTACTGCTTCACGGGCTTTGGAACCTACAGTATGTATGAAGTCGTCAACTCCGTAATTGCATCCGTGCGCAACGAGAGGAGAGAACGCATGCTGATGCTTGCGGGGGAGGAGGAGCTGCCGAGGCTGTGACACATTATTTTGGATGTAAACGGCACAGCTTTTTCGCTTTTTTTGATCGGATTTGCGGATCGGCGAATTTCGCACGACCGATCGTATCAGTGGTGAACGCCCGATTTTAATCGGGGCGGCCACCGATAGATCGGCGTATCTCTGATTTGAACGGATCGTTGCCGTGAGCATGAACGAAATCGTCCGTTCACTGAAAAAACATTATGTTATGCTTTAGCTATTGAAAAATAGCAGATCTACAAGCTCATAGCGCGCCACCGAGTGGCGCGCTACGAGCTTGTAGGTCTGCCATTTTTGAAAAATCGAAGAACGACTGACATAGAAACGTGGCTTTTTCAGAAAACTGTCATTTTCAAACAGACATTTTTAGAATCTGATCTCAGGTCAGAATGGGTTAACCGTTTTGCCCACCACTAGTGTGTGTGACTGTGTGTGTGACTGTGTGTGTGTGTGAGACTGTGTGTGTGTGTGTGTGTGTGTGTGTGTGTGTGTGTGTGTGTGTGTGTGTGTGTGTGTGTGTGTGTGTGTGTGTGTGTGTGTGTGTGTGTGTGTGACTGTGTGTGTGTGACTGTGTGTGAGTGACTGTGTGTGTGTGTGTGTGACGTACAGCCAGTGGGGGACCCGTGGCCACCTTGCCCGTCCTCATCATGGAGTCCTTCTTGTCCATGTAGGGCGCCATGACGGCCAGCTTCTCCATCACCATCTCCATGATGTTGGTGGACACCATGGGGTCCGAGCCCAGAGCCAGCCACATCTCACTGCTCCAACTGGACACACACACACACACACACACACCCACACACACACGTCAAATACTTCCAGAAATCTATGTTCTCTGGTGCAGAACCAGCCGAATTGATTTACTGAATGAATGCCGTACATATTTATTGAATACAGTTTGCAGACAAAAAGCACAGGAAAAGTACAGTTCAATACAAGGTCTGCTTTAAGGCGATTTAAAGCCCAAGAAAGCACTGACTATGGCTTGTTGTTTCCATTGGTGTCCTTCATATCATATACTCAATTCTTCAAAGGGGTAGATAGGGTTTGTTATGTACTGATTCTAGCAGTTGTGTACCTGTCATGATTATCACATTATGCATGCTGGTATTGCTTGTTTGTTTATGTTTAGTTTTTTTGCCTAATAACATGGTCTTATTGTGCAATGGGTATATTTTTCCCCCATATGAACTCTGCTATTTAGGGTTGAAACAGTGGGGGTGCGGGAGCTATCTTTGGGAGAGCTTTTGTTCTGTCCTGTCTGTGTGTATGGTTGTACTGTTGTATTGTTTTGTGAGCTGTATTGCACAATGTATCTGTGTTGAGGACCCCCTCTAAAATGAGATGTGACATCTCAAGGGGCTTATCCTTTCAATAAAGGTATAAATTATATATATATGAGCCAGTGGTTGATTGGTTAGAGTAGTGTGTGTGTGATGACTACCTGTCATAGGCAGTGGCTGATTGGTCAGCGTATTGATTACCTGTCGTAAGGCAGTGGCTGATTGGTCAGCGTATTGATTACCTGTCGTAAGGCAGTGGCTGATTGATCAGTGTATTGATTACCTGTCATAAGGCAGTGGCTGATTGGTCAGCGTATTGATTACCTGTCATAAGGCAGTGGCTGATTGGTCAGCGTATAGATTACCTGTCATAAGGCAGTGGCTGATTGATCAGCGTATTGATTACCTGTCATAAGGCAGTGGCTGATTGATCAGCGTATTGATTACCTGTCATAAGGCAGTGGCTGATTGGTCAGCGTATTGATTACCTGTCATAAGGCAGTGGCTGATTGATCAGAGTATTGATTACCTGTCATAAGGCAGAAGCTGATTGGTCAGCGTATTGATTACCTGTCGTAAGGCAGTGGCTGATTGATGAGCGTATTGAAGACAGTTGGTAGATGCTGAGTGGCCAGGATGAGAACGGTCTGTCCCACGGCCACTCTCACCTGGACATAGAGAGAGCCAGCAGTTTTAGTAACACAGTAACACATACAAGGTTCCTCAAAATCAATTCACAAGTGACATCAAATAAGTCATTTATGACTCATAAGTGTCATATCCAAGGGCAGCGCTGTGGTAAATGGTAAATGGTGCATTTATATAGCGCTTTTATCCAAGGCGCTTTACATAGATTGTGCATTACATTCACCCATTCATACACCGATTGCGGCGGAAGCCATGCAAGGTACCAACCAGCACATCGGGAGCAATTAGGGGTTCATTGTCTTGCCCAAGGACACTTCGACATGTAGACAGGAGGAGCCGGGATTCGAACCGCCGACCCATGGATCAGTGGACGACCTGCTCTACCTCCTGAGCCACAATCGCTGTGGACTAAATATATTTGACTAATCAGTAATGGTGTAATGAATGAAAATTAACACGTGAATTAATTACCTGCTCCTCTGTGATGCTCTGCAGACGCAAGTGAATCACCTCCATCATCTCTGGAACCTAGAGAACACACATGTGTTTAGACGCGTTTTCTCTCCGCTGGCTCTCGGTGCCAATGACGTAATTTGTTCTTCTATTCATCTATTATTTGATCACGCTCTTCACCACCGTATGAATAGGTCTGGGTTGCTAGGCGACCGGGAAAACAGGAAGTGAAAAAAATCTGCCTCCAGCTTTCCCAAATTGCGATTTTGGTCAAAACACGCTTCATTCACGGCCCATAACTCAAATGGCTTCTAAATCCAGTTTCATGACAAACCTCACTATGTCAGTGGTTCTCAAACATTTTCATGTTTCATGTTTGTAGATCTGCTATTTTTCAACAGCTAAAAGTACAACATAATGCTTTAAAACAAACAAAAGGGGTTCCCGCCCACAAAAATGGGTTATATATTCTCCTGGCAGTGGCTATAAGTAGGCATGTAACGATATATCGTATATCGATATATATTGAATCCCGACGATAAAATCGGGCTAGTGTGATGTGAAATGTGAGCTTTAGTCATATTCCATCATATTCAAGTGCTTTTGGAGAGAAATGATAGTCACTTTCAGTAGTAGAGCACTGTAGAGGGGAGCTGTGTGTGTCTGTGACTGTAGAGGGGAGCTATGTGTGTCTGTGACTGTAGAGGGGAGCTGTGTGTGTCTGTGACTGTGCCCAGGTGATGATGGTCGTTGATGCTCATCAATTTTGTTTCTGCACTGTCAAAAGTAATGCTACTTCTTTTGCAATGTAGTTCTCAGGGGGGAAGATAAATGATATAAAATAAAATAAACGGTAATTTTTCTTTAAAATATATATACTTTTTAACAGTTTCCGTGCTTTGAATGGATTACTCCAGGTTAATGTCGCTGCCATATCGGACATACGCGAGTTTTGTTTTATGTGTTTAATCCGCCGTAATGTAAACAAAAAAAAGAAAATTCTTCTTCGCCGCGGAGAAAGAGAGTAGGCGCATCTGTTGTGATAAAAAACCGGAAATCGTCACATGCTGTGGGCTGCTAGGGCTTCTGGGAAATTGAGGCCAATGCAACTGAATGGGGTACAACGCCTCATGGAGACGGGTCTTGTGTGCGTCTTCCGGGTGCACCAAGATGGTGGATGGTACGATCGGATCACAACAAACCAGGGGAGCTTTTTTTGCTGGATTTTCGCGGATTAAAAGCCCAAATAATTGAGCGTATGCTCTAAAGGTAATACAACAATCTCGGCAGTGAAGGGGGGTTGATTAAAAGTCTGATAAATCGTTTTCCGCAGTCAAACTGTTAATATCGTGAAAAATCATATCATGATACGAATCGTATCGTGAGTTGAGTGAATCGTTACATGCCTAGCTATAGCAGTGTTGTTTTCGTCGACTAAAACTATGACGAAAAATGTCTGTCGACTACCTTTTTCCACTGATGAAAACTAAATGGAAACTAAATAAAAACTCAGCTATGATGACTAAACCTAAGACTAAATATATTGACAATTTTGTCAACCGATAAAAACTAGACTAAAATGTTAGGAAGGGACTAGTGGACAAGAGATCCAGTATAAGTCATTTTACACTTGGTTGCATGCTGAAAATAGCAGATCTACAAGCTCTTAGATCAGCCTGTAGATCAGCTATTTTCAGCAAGTGTAAAAACAGTCATTACGACGGCATCGAGGCCCGCCAAAAATGCATTTTAGTCGACTAAATCAACTGTACATTTAGTCATCAACTGTACATTTATGATATTTAGTAGACTAAAACTAGACTAACACTAAAACATTCCGGGTGACTAAAATGTGACTGAAACTAAATGAAAACTATTGAAGAGAGACTATGACTAAAACTAAAATCAATATTTGCTGCTATACACTGCTATAACCCATTTTGGGCAGGAACCCATTTTGGTGTTAGCATCATGCTATGCTTTAGCTATTGAAAAATAGCAGATCTACAAGCTCATAGCGCGCTACGAGCTTGTAGGTCTGCTATTTTCGAAAAATCGAAGAGCGACTGACATAGAAGACATTTTTTTAGAATCTGACCTCAAGTCAGAATGAAAACTGTCAGCATGTAGAAGACATTTTTTTAGAATCTGATCTCAGGTCAGAATGTGTTCATACCAGGTCCTGCAGCGCGGCCCCCCTGTTCTTCATCAGAGTGTTGATGATGACGGTGGAGGCTCTGCAGCAGTTGGTCTGACTGTCAGCCACGCCCTCAAACAGCATGAACAGCAACGTGCTCACCTGCTGCTGGGGCAGACGCTTACTGATCACCTGCACGCTCACACACACACACACACACACACACGCACACACACACACACACACACACACACACACACACACACACACACACACACACACGCACACACATGCACAAATTACATTAATCTGTAGTTATTGCATTCTACGGTACATGCCATGTCAGAGAGATAGACAATGATGTGTATTTACATCAGGGCATTCACTTCTAGTTGTTTAACCACCTATTATGTTAAAAAAAAAATATATATATATATATATATATATATATATATATATTTGTTTTGGAAATAAATATTTGTACATTTAAAAACTGTGTACATTGGTGACTATAACTATAATCTACCTGATCTTGAGGCCTACACAATCGGGAAAAAAGTAAAAAATGTAAAGAATATATATATTTTTCTAGTTTAGTACAAGCAAGGTCGACTAGTGGATTTACTAGTCGTCTAGTAAACTAGTCGACTAGTTGCTTAATGGCCTAATTTACATCGGTTTTCTTTCTCCTTCTGTCCACATGTGGAAGTGTCCTTGGGAAAGACACTGAACCCTACGTTGCCTCCAATGAGTCGGTCGGTGCGAGCTCGCCACCATCGGTGTGTGAATGTGGGAAGTGAGGACGCTGAGCTGCCCCAATGTATGAATGAACGAACCAGTGTAAAGCGCTTTGGTTGCTTAGAGCAAAGCGTTATAAAAATGCAATTCATTATTATTATTTATCTTTCTCTCTCTTCCCCTTGCGCTTCTCTTTCTTTATCTATGGAAAAACGATGGCGCTTGCATAAAGAAACGAGAAAATGGAAGTCCTGCATGCACGCCGTCTTCACTTACAAGAGTAGTTTATTACTTTAAACATTTTGGTCAAAACCGATGGTTCCCAAACACTGTGACGGGACCCATTTGTGGGTCACAAAATTCAATGTTTCATGAAGAAATAAAAGAAAAATCAAAGAAATGCCATAAATTAGAAAACACAAACACAAAGGACGATCTGCAAGCTCACGACGTGTCGATGTAGGTCAGCTATTTAAAAATGTTTTTCAAAATAGTTAAAAAATGTCTAGGCGTAAGACAGTGTCTGCCGTACCTTGGTGAGGTCAGAGCAGGTCTTGTAGAGAGCAGTGTAGTCAGGGTTTTCCAGAACGTTCCTCAGAGGCATCAGACTCTCAACAGAGTCGTCCTTATAGTCTGTAGAGAATCCTGTAAATCACAGTTACACATCTTAGAACAGCAGGTTGATGTTACTGTAGGTACAGAGTGGTTCTGAGAAGCACAACGAGAATGAAACAACCACAAATAAATTAAATGATGCTTCCATTAACCCTTGGCCTACAATTCACGGAAAAAACGGAATTAATCGAAAAATCTAAACCTCCCGTTAACGGAAAAAAACGGAATGACAATCAATATCAGTTATCGCGGGGTCAAAAGAGCAAAAATTTATATTTTTTCGCTAATATCACTAATGTTGGATGTAATTTACCAAAAAACGGCCGAAATCCGCGTGATCGTGTGCTATCGTGCACGCGCGCCGTCTCTATGTGCGTCGCTGTAAAAAATGTGATATTTTGCGATCTTTTGGGGTTGATTTGAGGTAAATTTGACTTAGTTATGAAAAATATAGCATTAGCTTAGCAATCCGGACCAGCCAAGCTATTGACTAGGGTCAAAATACTACAGGTTGTTGTTGATCGTTGAACCGGAAGTGACTTAGGAAGATCTGTCTATTTTAGCCAAAATCAGCATAATGATGCTTTCCCGCCATCTGGTGGCGAATCGAGAGAATACATTTGCAATGAATGAAAAAAGAAAAACATCTCTTCAATCCACCAGATCTTTCTTGTATGTTAAAACGATGAATTAAAAATATGCCAATTTGTTACCCAAACAAAAAAATTGGAATAAGCCCGACCCTCACAAGCAACAAAACGTGTGATTATATCCACGGGTGCACACAAGCGGTGCGCCAGTGGTCGTCAAAACGTTTGGTGCGCGGTAGATCAAAAGGCATGGAGGCGCAATTTGTGCACCAGCTGAGAGACAGGGATTTAGAGAATGCCGGCAGGCATTCAAAAAGAACATGAGATGTAAGTAGACTTAGAAATAAAACTAGCGTTGACTAATCATTACAAGTGGCTCTTATTTTGATGAGACAGCCAAACTACATGGCCAGGTGCTCCTTTGATTACTAGCCCAAAATAATAGTGTGCACCACCTGATTTTAATAATAATAATAATCTTTATTGTCCCGAAGGATATTTGTCTTCACAATCTGTTCAACAGTTCAACACCCACATCAAAAACAACACAGAGCACATAGCACCAAGACAAAACAAAAAAAACAAAACATGAGTTCCCCACTGTGTACAGAATCATCCTATCGGCGGGGCAGTTTGTTTAATGCCGCGATGGCTGAGGGGACAAAACTCCTACTAAAACGGACCTTTTTCCAGGGCAAGGTCCTGTATCTTTGTCCAGATGGCATGAGGTTAAAGAAACGATACAGGGGATGATCAGTGTCATTTGATATCGAGAGTGCTAGTCGGGTGATGGCGTTATTGTTCATATCAGAAAGTGTGGGTGTAGGAAGTCCGATGATTTTGGAAGCAATACGGGTGATACTGAAAAGTTTGTTCCTGTTAGGCATGGACAGTATGGTGTAGAAACATGCAGAACAGTACAACAGAACGGGTTGAATAATGCTTTTGTACAGTAATAGCAAAAGATGAGGAGCAACAGATAGTGATCTTAATTTACGGATTACATGGAGTCTTTGCTGAAAGCGTGACTGGATTGATGTAATGTGTTGATCAAACCTAAGTCTATTGTCCAGTGTGAGTCCAAGATATGTGAAGCTGTCTACCTGTTCTATTGTTTTACCATTAATGAGGAGTGGGTTAAGTCCAGTGTGGGTTGTTGTTTCAAAGACCAGTTCTTTTGTTTTGACCACATTCAACTCTAGATAGTTGTCAGTACACCACTGTGTGAAATGAGAAATGGTATTCTGATAGACCGTAATAGAGTTATTGTCATGGAGCAGTCCGAGAATGGCAGTGTCATCAGAGTATTTAAAGTATGTGATGTTAGTGGGTGAGGGGCTAATACAGTCATTTGTGTACAGAGTGTAGAGGAAGGGGCTGAGGACACAGCCTTGAGGGGCCCCTGTGTTGGTGATGGCAGTTGATGAAAATGATGTACCTACTTTAACTGTTTGTGGTCTATTGCTCAGGAAGCTGTGAGTCCAGTGTATGAGAAGTGGGGGGATGTTGAGCTGATGCAGTTTCTTGATCATATGATGGCGTTGGATCGTGTTAAAGGCAGAACTAAAGTCAACAAAAAGAAAGCAAAATTGTCCGAGGATGAATCCAGGTGTTGGAGAAGGGAGTGAAGGAGGCATGCCACAGCATCCTCTGTCCCCCTCTTGGCCCGATAGGCAAACTGGAAAGGGTCCAGCTGTGACCTGACAGCTGGCAGAATGATGTTCAGAATCAGTTTTTCCAGGCATTTCATCATTATTGAGGTTAGTGCAACGGGTCTATAATGGTTGGGTTCTGAGGGGCGGGGTTTCTTGGGTACTGGTATGATGGTGGATGTTTTCCAGAGGGTGGGTACGGCTGCTGTCCTGTAGGACTCCCAAAAGATGGAGTGAAGGATGGGGGAGAGCTCCATGGCGCAGAGCTTAAGCACCTTTGCCGAGATGCCATCCGGCCCTGGCGCCTTGCCAGGCTTACACCTGGCCAGCAGCTGTCGGACATCCTCCTCGTTGAAGGGGGGATGTGGCGGCTCCTGAAAGGGGAGGGCTCCCAACAGTTCCTCACAGGCAGCAGAGTAGTCTTGACTGTCAAACCGTTTGTAGAAAGTGTTCAGGGTGTTTGCAAAGGTGGTAGGATCCGGAGTTGTACAGTTCTTTTGTTTTGTCTCACCACCAGTAAGGATTTTGACTTTATTGAAGGCTTGTTTTGTGTTCATGCTCCTAAACTCCTCCTCCATATTATTTTTGTATTTTAGCTTTTCTCAATAACAAAATAACTTTCACAACTTTAAAAAAATATATCTACAAACTACACTTTTTAAATGTGTACAGTATAATAACTTCATATTCTAGCTGTATACAGTACAAAGTGGTGTGTGTGTGTGTGTGTGTGTGTGTGTGTGTGTGTGTGTGTGTGTGCAGGTGTGTGTGTGTGTGTGTGTGTGTGTGTGTGTACCTACCCTCATAGCGTAGCTGTATATACAGCAAGGTGTATATAGAGTCGACGGCTGCCAGGCGCACATCGTGGCGTGGGTCGGTGCAGCGAGGAGCCAGTCGACCCAGCAGAGCTCCCAGGTTGTGGAAGGACACCATGTTCTACACCGGCAACAAAACCCACAACGTTATGAAGGACACCATGTTCTACACCGGCAACAAAACCCACAACGTTATGAAGGACACCATGTTCTATACCGGCAACAAAACCCACAACGTTATGAAGGACACCATGTTCTACACCGGCAACAAAACCCACAACGTTATGAAGGACACCATGTTCTACACCGGCAACAAAACCCACAACGTTATGAAGGACACCATGTTCTACACCGGCAACAAAACCCACAACGTTATGAAGGACACCATGTTCTACACCGGCAACAAAACCCACAACGTTATTAAGGACACCATGTTCTATACCGGCAACAAAACCCACAACGTTATGAAGGACACCATGTTCTACACCGGCAACAAAACCCACAACGTTATGAAGGACACCGTGTTCTACACCGGCAACAAAACCCACAACGTTATGAAGGACACCGTGTTCTACACCGGCAACAAAACCCACAACGTTATGAAGGACACCATGTTCTACACCGGCAACAAAACCCACAGCGTTATGAAGGACACCGTGTTCTATACCGGCAACAAAACCCAAAACGTTATGAAGGACACAATGTTCTACACCGGCAACAAAACCCACAACGTTATGAAGGACACCATGTTCTACACCGGCACAAAAATGGTATCACAGAACAGTCAACGGTACAGATGTAGTTCACAAACAAACCAAAAATGTAACGCAGATACTTAATTAATTAATTAATCAGTGATGTAAATAGGTTTTCAATGTAATGAGTCCCGGGGAGGCAGGGATGGTCTTCTAATCTAGATGAGTCCCAGGGACATTTCACATTTCAACGACGTTAGGAGTCATGTTTTGCCTTTTTTCTTTTACAAATTGCAGCATTTAACTCCCATTTCATTTTATATGGTTATAATGTGGTTATATTCATGTAGAAAACAAAGAAGAAATGATTATTATGAATAAAGCTAGCAAAATAAACTAGAATAAAAAGTAGTACAGCAGTGCATCCCGTGGATGCAGAGGTCGTTGAGAGAGAGAGAGAGAGAGAGAGAGAGACTGAGTGTGAGAGAGTACCTTGACGGTGATCGTTTCCAGGTAGTATTTCAGCATGTTGGCGGTGGTTCGGACGGCCCTCTCTCGCTCATGGTCCAGGGATGAACTCAACCATGACTCCACGTGCTACACACACACACACACACACACACGGGACAGAGCCCAAGGGTTGGCATTCACGCCATACAAAGAAATCACACCTGTGTACTGTGAACCGAGTGGTGCCTCTCTCTCTCTGACCAACACATAGATAGATGAACACATAGGTGAACACGGACATTGCTGTTCATTGGAGTGGTTGCACCACTCAAAAACAACAACATATAACATTGTATGGCTTGCAAAAGTTTGAATTAAAGCTATTTTATGATTCCACATTACTGTATTGTACACGTCAACTTTTCTCCTGTCCAGGTATTGTTTCTTTTTGAGCGACGGTATACCTTGAAGATGCTCTGCAGGCCATCGGGCGTGGGGTCTTTGGCCAGGACGCTCTTCAGCAGCTCCTGCAGTGCAGCGAAGGTGTCCCTGTATAACGCCTGGATGCAAAGAATGACGAGAAGAGACAGTTTGACTCGTTTAATTTGGTTTGTCTATACATACTGGCTCCCACGGCACACACACTGGGTCGGGGACACATTTGTGGGTCACTCACGGACATTTATTTAAAATGATTTAAAAACGTATTTATTTTTTTCCCTAGATTATTCCTAGATTTCCTAGATTATTATTTGTCAAAAAACATTTCTCTCTCTGCTTGGGGTCCATTTTTAACCCATTCTGACCTGAGATCAGATTTAAAAAAATGTCTTGTCTTCTAACATCCTGACAGTTTTCTGAAAAAGCTATGTTTCTATGTCAGTCGTTCTTCGATTTTTCTAAAATAGCAGACCTACAAGCTCGTAGCGTGCCACTCGGTGGCGCGATATGAGCTTGTAGATCTGCTATTTTTCAATAGCTAAAGCATAACATAATGCCAACACCAATAGGGGTTCCCGTTCAGAATGGAATAATTTGGCTTGTCTATACATACTGGCTCCCACACACACACACACACTGGGTCGGGGACCCATGTGTGGGTCACTCACGGACACATTTTTATGTTTATTTAAAATGATTTAAAACATATTTTTCTTTTCCTAGATTATTATTTGACAAATTGAAAACATTTCTCTTTCAGCTTGGGGTCCATTTTCAACTCATCTTTATGCTTCTCCGGTGTGCGTGCGTGCGTGTGTGTGCGCGCCGTGTGCGCGCGTGTGTGTGTGCGTGCGTGCCGTGTGCATGCGTTGTGTCCTCACTTCCCTCTGCTTGGGGTCCATTATCTCCTCGTCCTTGACCTTCTCCGGTGTGTGTGTGTGTGTGCGTGCGTGCGTGCGTGTGTGTGTATGTGTGTGCGTGCGTGCGTGCGCGTGTGCCCTCACCTCCCTCTGCTTGGGGTCCATTATCTCCTCGTCCTTGACCTTCTCCGGCGTGTGCGTCTCCGGAGGCAGGGAGAACACGCTGTTCACGCACACCTTCAGCAGGTCAAAGGTCTCGCTCTCGCTCAGCGGGGGGTCCAGGGGGCTGGAGGCGGAGCGCCAAAGGTCAAGGGGTCAAACGTGGGAGTGGTCTCAGGCTTGCCACAGCCACAGAGACGTCTGGTTGGATGTACCACTTTTGATACATTAACACACAAGGTTCCCAGTTCGATCCCATGTGGGCTCCCCCAGAGTTAGCGCCGAAGTGTCCTTGAGCAAGACGCGGAAACCCCTAATTAGACCTTTAGCTAAGCCCCACCCTCTCCCACTTGGACACTTTCCAGCCGGGCTCATTCGTTCCAATTTAAACATCATGGATTTTACACATTAAATACTGGTTCATTTTTTGGAAACAAACCTTCAAAATCTCCACCAAAAATATGTGTGTGGAATTTCTTTTTTAAAACAATGTTTTATCATATAGGAAAACTATTGGTGGAGAGGTTTGTCTATAGCCCATGTTATTGCTTATCTGTGATTGGACCATAGCAGTTTGGTCAATTGTTCCCGATGAGCAGGTTGGTGCCTTGCATGGTTTCCTCTGCCATCGGTGTGTGAATGTAATAATAACGTACATTGTAAAGCACTGTGGATGAAGGCACTATATATATATATTAACGCTCACATTGACCACATGTATTTGACCATTCTGGCCCACCTTCTCAAGCAGTTGTTTCACGGGTAAAGGATACATGAGGTTGGCACAGGCGGTCATCACTCTATGGCGTACAGGAGTCTTCATGGCGTCCGCTGGCTCTGCTTTGATGAAGTCCTGACGGCCAACACGACACAGCTCTTTAGGATTTACGGCTACTCACTCAATCCTCTTTTTTTTTGTTCAATGTTTATTTAAAGAATACTATGAACATACTGTATTTGTAATTAACAAACTGGTAAATGAGGTGGTTTGACAAAAGATAACTTGGTTATAGAGGGTAGTGCACATGCATAAAGTGAGTGGCAAAGTGAGTTTTAATGTAAAGGACTTCTCTGTTTGGATGTACAGGGCTTTGCCACTCAGTAGGACTTCCCACATAACTTCCCCTTTCCAGGTATGATGATGTGACGCGCATACACTCTTGGCGTTATAAATCTCATAACCATGGTTATAAGATTTATAATGGCGTGAGCTTGTAGATCGGCTATTTTCAGCAAGTGTAAAATCAGCCATTACGATGGCACCGAGGCCCGCCGAAACGACTAAAGAGTAGACTAAAATCTCACATTTGGTCGACTAAAACCAGACTAACACACTAAAACTAAAAGCCGACAAGCGAGGTTTGTGCTACTTACCAGCATGACAGACGTCAGCTCCTGTTTGCGAGAGAACACGTAGCCTTGTCTCTTCACACATTCCTTGATGGCTCTGGCAATGAGCCCGACACTCTGAATCAAACTCAACTTCATGGTCAGGTCCTGTAGCACGGTACCAACACACACACACACACACACACACACACACACACACACACACACACACAGGCACACACACACACACACACACACACACACACACACACACACACACACACACACACACACACACACACACACACACACGTGGACAGAACGTGACAGAAGAACACGTGCGACAGATCCTTAGGCTGGTCGAGGGAAAAGTGAATCATGTAGAATTATGTTAATCAAGTTTTCCAAACTGAACAGGAATGCATAGTGTGTTACAGCAAACCACCGTGTGCAACTACAGCCGTCTTTAAAAAACTGATGCAACTCTATACACAACAACGCAGCACAGCACAAGCACAAACAACCATTCGCTGCTACCATTAAAAAACCAAATCAAGTCAGCTAGCTGGTCAGCGCCGGATCAATCATTTTTCATCGACACCGGGGGCGGGCGGTGAGTTTGTAAACAGTACAGCAGGTTGATCCGACAGGTGAGGTGACAGGAGGCAGAGCATGTCTGAAGTCAAAGAGGTGCGCGACTGATTGGAAAAGAGAAAGCAGATTGGTTCAACGGTAGAGTAGACCGCCTACCAGTCTAAAGCGTTATTCATAGTCTGGATTTATTGGTGGTGACGTGACCACCGCTCGGGTGGTGAGGTGACCACCGGAGCTGTCATAACGTGGAGCGGTGGTGAGTAAAAACAGAGCGAAGGGCTGGGGGAGAGCGGTGGTTTGCTCTTCACCGGAGCGGTGGTCACGAGCGGTGGTCACCTCACCACCGGAGCGGTGGTCACGAGTGGTGGTCACCTCACCACCGGAGCGGTGGTCACGAGTGGTGGTCACCTCACCACCGGAGCGGTGGTCACGAGTGGTGGTCACCTCACCACCGGAGCGGTGGTCACGAGCGGTGGTCACCTCACCACCGAAGATCCAGACTATGAATAGGCCTTGAGAGTAGACGGGTCAGACCTGGAGGCCTGCTCCTCGTATAAGCGAGGTGCCGTTGTAGCATTTAGCAACAGTGGTTTTCAACTTGAGGGAAGCGGCCACGACACGACTCAAGTCACCACGGCGAGTCCATCCCATCAATAAGAGTTGAAACGAAAACACCAGTAGTTGAGTTTTAGGGCTGCGACTATTTGATTGTTATCTCCTTAAGATTATTCTATCAATTGCAATTTCCGTCGAATAATTGACTATGAGCAAGTCATTTCTATTAGATAAATATTATATCAATGAATCGAAGAGAAAAAAAAGTGTTTCTTTATAATCAGTGAAAGCAATCAGTCTGACTAAGCACTTAAGTATTTTATACTTTGTTGTACAACATTTTTGCACAACAGCAGCTAAGGTAACCTACTGTATCAACAAGATCACAACACTGTCAATAATCTATTGTCACTGATTTAGGACATTCTTTGCCTCTATTATTGACTAGGTATTCCAGGTTTAAAGAGGTTAACTTAATACAATAAAATTGTTAAAATAGTTTTGATTAAATCGATTAGTCCAATCAACTGCCGCACCGCTACTGGAGTTGAGAACCACTGAGTTAGTGAAAGATTTACAAAAAGCCTCTTTTCAACACCAACAATTGTGTTTGTTCAAAGAATAATCTGGATGGGGAGTCAGTCAACTACCCAAGAGATCACTCGATTGTGCAGAGATTGGGGATAATATCCCAAACAAACAGAAACAGAATTGACAGAAAATAACGCAAGATAATGCCAAGAGATGGTTGATGACATGCTCAAGGGGTTATAATATTCCATGGAGCCCAGTGTGTGTTCTGACTGACAGAGAGCTGCTTCAGTGTCCCGATTAGAATTATAGAACCCATGACAACAGGAACAGGAAACAGTAAGATCTGCCTCGGCCATTCAGTGAAGTCGTCCATAAATACTACATTTCACTTCGGAGGAACCTCTTTCACTCACGCGCAACTCCATGTGAACTCTAACATAAGTAATCTTGGTGAGTAATTGCAGGGGGGGGGGGGGGGTAATAATCACTAAGAAATATGGCTGGAACCCCTTTTGGTGTTTTAAACATTGTTATAATTTAGCTGTTGAAAAATAGAAGATCTACAAGCTCATAGCGAGCCACTGAGTGGCACGCTACGAGCTTGTAGGTCTGCTATTTTTGAAAATTCGTGAAAATATTTATTTCAGAAAATTGGAGGATTTAGAAGATTTTTTTTAAATTTTGAGGCCAGGCCTAAATGGGTTAAAAACAAGACTATATTATACTAATGTTGGGTTTCTATAAAGGCCAACACTGATAGTCAACTATTCATGAACTCAGTGAATATGAAAATGTTCTTCCGACGTGAAATATACGTTTTAAGGTTCAGACCAGTGAGGACAAAGTTAATGTTAATGTCAAGCTGTAAATTGTGAGTATTCATCAGAGACAGACAGAGAGAGAGTGGTGGAGAAAAGGTTTATATAACAGACAGACCAAGACCAAGACACACACAGAGAGAGAGAGTCAGGAGTATGAGAGAGAGACACAACAAAGAAGCATTGACAGAAGGAGAGAGAGAGAGGGGGGGTAATTACGGTAGACACAGGGAAACAAAGCGAAGCGACTGACAGTCCCAGCTTTCCTGTGGTGAACGATACCTTGGTCTCTACTTTAATCCCCAGAACCTGTATGACAGAATAACAGGATGGTCAGTAAAAAAAACCCTCAGCACACCAACACGTCGCCAACCCTTCCTTCACCTCCTATAATTCAATGAGACACATTAAAATGCTCCACTTCCTGGCCTCTCTCGTGTTGAGGAGAGCACGCAGGTTATGAGGGTGGGTTACAATGGAGAGTTCCACTTCCTAGTACTGACGCAGAGATGTTTCGAATCACTGAAGAATACTTATTAAGACTAGAGTATCGAGTCCTGGCGTCACTCCGATATCCCTGCCCTGGCTGGGGTCACGGGAAGTATGTTTTCTATTGAAAATACCATAGGGTCATCTTAGCATCGTGTCGGCAGCGCATACGAGTAAAAATCGGTGGGCTCATTTGTATATTTTCGGGAAAACAGTTATTATGTGCTATTGAGAACGTATGTCGTATGGTATTTTCAATGGGACAGCAGGGGAGCTATTCATGTTGTATGACAAATAGCGAAAAATATCAGATCTACAAATACACTGAGCTCAGCAAATCACCTTTAAGTCGGACACCTGACTGTATGGTTGCAGCTTGTTTGAAGGGACTACATTTTTGGGTGAACTACTATTCGAAGAATGTGTGGGGAAAGCTATAACCTGCATATCCAACGATTAAGAGCTTAGATGAACCTCTCTCCTCCCCAGCAGGTAATGAAGTGTAGCCCGGGAGATGCTGATGTTAAAGGGGGTTGTTGTTGTTTTTACACAAGGGACCTGGCAACAACGCCTGTTCAACTGACGTGCACGTTTAGACATTTCGGTCAATTATCCCATTTTGGTGTTTTAAACATTATGTTATATATTAGCTATTGAAAAATAGCAGATCTACAAGGCTTGTAGGTCTGCTATTTTTGAAAAATCGTGAAAATATTGATTTCAGAAAACTGGAGGATTTAGATCTCTATTTATTTATTTCGAGGTCAGGCCTAAATGGATTAAACATTATGATATAATGTAGCTATTGAGTGGCGCGCTACGAGCTTGTAGGTCTGCTTTCTTTTGAATCAGGCTTCCCCAACGATATAAAATATAACACCAATTGGCTTTATTGAAGGGGAAAAATAATCAACCAAATTAACGTTTTCCAATTTTACGAGTTTATCCCTGTATAAGTATCAGCTGAACAGGAATCGTTTCCCAGTGAAATGATCCAGTTGAAAAGGAGTCATTTCCCGGGAGGGGGGGATACCAGCTGAAACTATGATGTTTACTGGTCTAAACATCACCGTTGAGCAGCTGAGAGGGGCTGAGAGGTTAGTTAGTTCATCTGAAACCTAACAGGAAATGTAAAATACGTGTAAGAACAGTACAATGTACAATAATGCATAGCAATACTTGATAAATAAATTAACACCTTGACTGATTTCACATAATTACTGTAATTATAGATCAGTCGTCCCGTTTCAAAGATATTTTACACTGCGCCAAAGGAATCGCAAATAGATTTTCTTTGACACAAACTGCTCTCTTTCGCAAATAAACGAATGAGCTTTAGCATAGACTCAGGTCTCGAACTAACACACCGTCGATAAAATCCATTGTTGAACGTCAGTAAGGTTATCTTCGTACGGTGTTTAATTGAACTGAGCGTAATGGTGTTACCTTGGTGTTTAAATGTGTACTGATGCAGGTTCTTATCGTGTTACGGAAGAGAATAAATTCTGACACCGACGAAAGGCCTGCGCGCCGAAGCGCGTTTGTCTGATTTGACAGCTGCTGCCAATCTTCGTCATCGTTATTAAACGAGACTCTTACTACTACTGAGAGTGCGGATTTTATTCTCTTCGTTTTTCTTTGAATCTGCACCCAGCACGTGCCAGAACCCTTAACCCATTTCGACCTGAGACCAGATTCTATAAATACCTTCGAAATCCACAGTCGTTCTCAAACATTTTCATGTCAAGGACCCCCAAAAATATATGTAATTGGCCGCCGACCCCCCATCTGAAAATATGTTGTTCCAGGGACCTCCCCCAGAAGCAAAGATTTGAGTTAAAAAAAAATCGCTCTGAAAGAATATATATTCAAAGATTTGTGCCACATTTTCACGATTTTTCATAAACAGCATGACATATAGAAAAACAGCTTTTTCCAAGAAAACAGTCAGGATTTAGAACGACATCTGCAGAATCGTATCCCAGGTCAAAATGGGTTAAAGACTGTCTGAGTATGATGTGAAGTGTATCGTGTGTCCGTGGAGGGTTTATACTGTACCTTGGTGTTGAAGTGCTTGCTGATGCAGCGCAGGATGTCGTGCTCCACGCGGCTCACTATCTGGTCCTGGGGCGCGTTGAGCGCCACCTGGCCGTAGCACAGGATCAACGTGCTCTTCACCTTCTCCACCTCCACGTCGTTGCGCTCCTGGAGGACGCACGCGCACACAGGCACACACGCACACACACACGCACACACACAGCATTGTCCTCAAATGATACACACGGCGGCATGGCGTGCTAGCCTCAGTTCAGTTCAGTTATATTTTCGGAATGGTGGAAAATCACTCATTGGGCTAAAAGTGGGCATGGCCGTTTTTTAGCCCAATGAGTTTTTTTTTTTTTTTGTGAAACTAATGCTTGGAAAGGATTCGGCATCATGAAAACCCCCTAGTTTGACATGTCACATGCTACATAAAGCATGATGACATTTTGAATATTTTGCCTTCTATAGGTTGTTAATGGTATGGTCACAGATTATGCCAATTATGGAAATTGCTCAACATATGCAAGTTAGCATCCGACAGCTTCTACATGCTGGGGACCCATACTAAACATTTAGAACATAAAACGTTGGTGTACTCAACATGTCCGGGTTCACAATGGGGCTCTATGGGCTGGCTACTAGACTATACTGTATGTAAATATGTCAAAAAGAATTCTACTTCTTTTGAGTGTACGTTGCTTGTATCCTGTCCAAATATCCGAAAAAGGGCTAGGGAGAATGTGTGTCTAATGTGTAGACTGATGGACATCAGTCTACCTGCACAGTGCATACATTCATTTTGTCCTTAGATAAGACAGGCTAACAGGCATGAATGTGCACTCTACTGAGCACACCTTTCTACTTGTATGTGCTTTTTGTTGCTTGTAGTTTGACGTGTACTGACTGTAGTTTGAAGTGTACGGACTGTAGTTGGACGTTTACTGACTGTAGTTTGAAGGGTACTGACTGTAGTTTGAAGGGTACTGACTGTAGTTTGAAGGGTACTGACTGTAGTTTGAAGTGTACGGACTGTAGTTGGATGTTTACTGACTGTAGTTTGAAGTGTAAGGACTGTAGTTTGAAGTGTAATGACTGTAGTTTGAAGTGTACGGACTGTAGTTTGACGTGTATTGACTGTAGTTTGACGTGTACTGACTGTAGTTTGACGTGTATTGACTGTAGTTTGACGTGTACTGACTGTAGTTTGAAGGGTACTGACTGTAGTTTGAAGGGTACTGACTGTAGTTTGAAGTGTACTGACTGTAGTTTGAAGTGTACGGACTGTAGTTTGACGTGTACTGACTGTAGTTTGAAGTGTACTGACTGTAGTTTTAAGTGTAAGGACTGTAGTTTGAAGTGTAAGGACTGTAGTTTGAAGTGTACTGACTGTAGTTTGAAGTGTAAGGACTGTAGTTTGAAGTGTAATTACTGTAGTTTGAAGTGTAATTACTGTAGTTTGAAGTGTACTGACTGTAGTGTTTTTGTACCTTGAGCAGGCTGAAAATTCCTTGAGACTTCTTTAAGGCGTCCGATTTGCCGAACTCGTCCAATTTGGCCAGAGTTCCCTCCAAGTGGCTGTTGGCACACAACCCGATGCCCATGGCCACACCCTGACACACACACACACACACACACACACACACACACACACACAAAGATAAAACAACCCATACAGGGAAAAATGCACGGACACACACACAGTACTGTACATGCACATACACAATTCCAGCATGCGTGACTTATATATTATTTAATACAAATTTGAAAACAAAAACAACTACTATCGGACGGACGGACGGACCTCTCTCTCGATGGCGTCGTTGTGTCGGGCGGTGAGGAGAATCTCCTGCAGTTGTTTCTTCACCAGCTCTTTGTTGTAACATTGCTGGAGTGTCACTCCTATGCAGCGATACAGGAAGCTCTGGACAGGGACAAACAATGACCACCTCAACGCCTATATTATCCTGAGACCATTAGGGTTTTATGGAAGGCGCTTCTGAACACGTATTTTATGCTGGTTTGGCCCGTTCTCAACCCATTTTGGACTGACGTCAAAAAAAAAAAAAAAGTCTTCTAAATCCTGACAGTTTTCTGAAATACCTCATGTTTCTATATCAGTGGTGCTCGATATTTCATGTCAAGGACCCCAAAAATATATATGTAATTGGCCGCCGACCCCCATCTGAAAATATGTTATTCCAGGAACCCCCCACAGAAGCAATGATTTGAGTTAAAAACTTTCGTCCTGAAAAAAAAAAACTATATTCCAAATTTGCGCCATATTTTCACAATCTTTCAAAAATAGCAGACCTACAAGCACGTGGCGCGCCACTCGGTGGCGCGCTATGAGCTTGTAGATCTGCTATTTTTCAATAGCTAAATTATAACATAAAAGGGGTTCCCGCACCCAAAATGGGATATACTATATATACGTTCCAAGGCGTGAGTTCTCACCTTCTCTTCCAGAAAGTGGTTGTAGGTGGACAGGTAGCGTATGGCCTCGGCCGATAACTGACCCACCCACTTATCGTCGTCAATGGTCGCCACGGTCTTGGACAGGAACTGGAGCCAATAGGATCACAGACAGACAGACAGAAGGGACACGTCAATCCAATCGAATCACTCCGCATCCGTGCCAAGATGTGTCTGAAGCCTTAAAACACTCCACACATTCTTGTTAACACAATGTCTGTCACAATGTTTACACAAACCCTCAAAGCTGGACACAGGAGGGGCTACCTCCCCTCAAAAACTAAATTCTTGGCCCAGGCCGTAGCATAACGGTCTGGGCACCGGACTGGTGATCCAGTCGCGGTGTGCCGCGGGTTCGACTCCCGAACCCGACACGGCCTTTACCGCATGTCATCCCCCCATCTCTCTCCCGTTTCCTGTCAGCCTACTATCTGTCCTAGGGCTGGGCGATATGACAAAATCTCATATCACGATATAGAATTTATTTTATCACGATAACGATATACTCACGATATAGCATATTTTTTACGATACCTATTTTTTTATCTAAAATAATTGATTTTTGTTCAGGTCGAGTACTTTACTGTACTTGGGCTGTACTGTACTGTACTGTACTGTACTGTACTGTACTGTACTGTACTGTACTGTACTGTACTGTACTGTACTGTACTGTACTGTACAAGCTCTCCTCCCTGGCCTCTGTCTGTGTTAGGCTGCACAACAGTGACACTTGGTGGTGACAATAGTTATGCTATTTCCGTGCTCGGATACAGGGACAGGGACACACATAGCTGTCTATAATGGTTGCACCACTCAAAAAACAATTAAATTCACATTATCCAGTCTACTTATATGAATATAATACTGATGCCCTTCCCATGCACAGACAGGCCCAAAGCAAGTACAAACATATTACAAAATAAAATGTATATAATAATAATTAGAGGCTGAACTCAATTGTTCAGCCTCTGTAGACATTTCTAAAGCACAGCTCAAGACCCACTTCTACAACATTGCTTTTAATTGATCTTTTATTTTTTGTTATTCATGTCCTCACTGTATTGCATCACTGCTTGTTTTTTAATGTCGTTGCCTTGCTTTTCTTTTTTTCTCCATTGCTCTGTAAAGCACTTTGAGAGCTGCATTTCATGTCATGAAAGGTGCTATACAAATAAAGTTTTATTAGTATTATTAATAATAATTATTATTATGACAATTAAAAAGAAAAAAGAAAGAAATAAGACGTTGCCATTCAGACACAGAAGTACAGGCCTGTGTCTGCATTAAATTGGCTTAAGGAAAAAATAAATATCTCATGTCACAGTTTGTCACTACAGTTGTTTCAGTTCATTTAAGCTCTGTATAGGGAATCAACATGTTCTGTTGTAGTTATAGTTTAGTTTGTTAAAGACGTTGGGCAGCTTAACGATGTTTAATTGACTACAGGCGATAGAGTGAGAGAGAGTGAGAGAGAACGCGATCTTGTCGTCAACTCTCCATGCCCAGCTGTGCGTATAGGAGTCTGGGACGAGTGGGGCTTTTTCTTTTCCTTTTTTTTTGATGATCACAACAAAGTCAGCGTCTTGTGTTGTTGTTGTAAGCTGTTGCTGAATTAAGGACTTTTCAAATGGAATAATTTATTTGGAACAATAAAACAAGACAGACACGCAGCAGGAGGACTGCACAGGTAAGAGGAACGTCTTCGTCTTGGAAGAAGTTTGCAGTGCACCCGACGACGGACAAGCTTATTGTTCAACTGTGTAAAACATGCGTGGCTCACGCAATTTATCAATTTGACCCAACATGAAACCTGCATTTATAACAGTGAATGACCGGTTACTTTAGGGCGCGTTCGGAAATAGCGCACTAGGCGCACTGTGCAATGCAAACTGATAGATGAGTTCGCTCCGGTGTGGTATTTCCGAACGTGCCCCTTACACCGCTCTGAATCTCGTCAGCCATCATCTCCCTTCATGTAATCAAAAACACTTCCATATCCATACAATGGAAGACGTTGCCCCTCTTTTAGGTGCAAGCACCACCTTGGCTTGTGTTGTGGTCGTGTTGGCCTTAGAGTATATAATAGAGAAGACATCCGAAAGGTGTTGGCTCACTGTTTTCAGTGCGCGCGGTGGGCTGCTGGGCATGCCGTATATAAGCGCTGTGACGTAAAATACTGCCGTAAAGCGAAACGGCGATATAAGCGATATAGCTTTTTTTCGTGATAGACATTTTCTATCGAAAATACGATATATATCGTCATATCGCCCAGCCCTAATCTGTCCCTTAAAAAATCAATAAAAGGCGTAAGCCGCAAAAGAATATCTTAAAAAAAAAAAAAAAACTAAATTCTTGAGCTTGTCGTATAACAAAGTATCGGCCTATTATTAAGTGGTTAAGAAAATGTCCTCCAATAGCAATGATACCACAGTGTAACAACACACGCTAAACCCAACACACACATAAACCAAAGTACGAAAAAAAACTAAAACTAAACTATAACTAAACTAAAACTAAGCATTTTCACCAAAATAAAAACTAAATAAAAACTAGCAAACCTGCTCTAAAAACTAACTAAAACTAACTGAATTAGAAAGAAATATGTCAAAACTAACTAAAACTAACTGAATTAGAAAGAAATATGTCAAAACGAACTAAAACTAAACTATAATGAAAAAAAACCCAAAACTATTATAACCTTGATTCTTACACACAAAAGGGTCACTGTGGTAAGCATGTTCTACGTCATAGGCAACTGTAAAAAGCTGGTCTTTATAGACCTGTGTTATAGTTACTAAAGAACACCGATTACTTTCTCTCTTTCTTCAATGACAAAATATACAGTCAGATTACCCATTTAGACCCGAGGACGATTCTACAAATGTCTTAAAAAAACCTATGTTTCTATAATTAGTGGTTCTCAAATTATTTCATGTCAAGGACCCCAGGAATGATATGAAATTGGCTGCCGACCCCCCAACAAAATATGTTGTTCCAGGGACTCCCCAGAGGGGTTGAGTTAAAAACGTTCGCTCTGAAAGTATATATATCTTCAAAGATTTGCACCACATTTTCAAAATAGCAGACCTACAAGCTCGTAGCGCAGCCCTCGGTATGAACGGGATAAACATACGGACCTTTAGTAGTTTGTCGTGCCAGAGCTTCTTATCCAGACTCTCTGCAGTCGACTCTGTGAAAAAAAACAACGTCATATACATTAGTTATTATATTAATAACCAAACAATAAAACCTTTTTGGGTAGACCACCTTTCGTGTGATTTATAACTTGAATTTCTACAATAAAGACATCTTGTACGTCTCTAAATGTTTTGATGAATTGAACAAGGTGGACCGTCTTGTAAACAAGTGTAATGCTTCATTGGGTCGTCCACTCACAGTTAACAGTTTTTTTGTATCGAGTTGTGCTTGAAATGTACTGTAAATCTGCAATAAATAAGTAATTCTGTTAATAAATACTTCAATCAATCAATCAATCCATCCGGCTTATGTATCCGTATTACTCGGCTTTGTTGAATGCTCGATTCAGGTCAATCGAGGCATTCCGTGGTCTGTAATTTCCTCACAGCAGATATTCTAGCCGTTTCCTGTGTGTTGCTATGGAAGCTAATGACTGCGCAATGACTTATTTATTTCAGAATCACAGACGCCCCAATCAGTCCAGTCTAAAGCTGAGGAAACACTCACAAAACTGCACCAACTGAGTACGGTATGTATCAGTCCAAACAGTGTGTATGTGTGCGTACGTGTAGTCGTGTACCCTCCAGCAGTGAGGGGATCTCTCTCTCTCTCTGTGTGTGTGTGTGTGTGTGTGTGTGTGTGTGTGTGTGTGTGTGTGTGTGTGTGTGTGTGTGTGTGTGTGTGTGTGTGTGTGTGTGTGTGTGTGTGTGCGCGCGCGCGCGCGCGCGCGCGCGCGTGCGCGTACCCTCCAGCGTGGCCAGCAGTGAGGGGATCTCCTTCTCCCAGAGCAGCTCTGTCTTGGGGTGGATGTTGGTGAGCAGGACGCCGAGGAGAGACAGAGACGGAGCGCCGTGTCCTCTGCTGTGGGACGGGAACGCTGCGTTTACCTGACACACACGCACACACACACACACACACACACAGACACACACACACACACACAGACAGTGTATTATTTCAGTGTTTCAGTAGTAATGCCAGCACAAATAATATAAGAGTACGGCAACCAAATGGTCAGCGACGTCCCTGAGCACAGTTGTTCTCAACATGATTTCGTCGACTACCTTTTTCCACTGACGAAACCTAAATGGAAACAAAATGAAAACTAAGCTATGATGACTAAGACTAAGGGCCGATTCATACTCCTATTTTAGAGCCAAATAAAAGTCGGTTCATCTCTGTAGAGCCTACAATGTGACGTCATTTAAGGTTCGAGGGGGGGGGGGGGGGGTGTACCGTCCCAAAGTCGGCTCTTTGGTGCTACTGAAAATTTCTGACGAGCCGAAATCATTTCGGCACTACAGCGGTAAAAGAGGAGTATGAATCAGCCCTAAGACGAAATATACTGACAATTTTGTCAAAAGATAAAAACTAGACTAAAATGTTAGGAAGGGACTATAGTGGACAAGAGATCCACTTTAAGTCATTTTACAATTAATTTTGTGACTAAAGTGGAAAAAACTGTCATTACGACGGCATCAAGGCCCGCCGAAATACATTTTGTTCGACTGAATAAACCGTCGATTTAGTCGACTAAAATCTTATATTTAGTCGACTAGAACTAGACTAACACTAAAACATTCCAGGTGACTAAAATGTGACTAAAACGAAATGAAAACTATTCAAGAGACTGTGACTAAAACTAAAAATCTAAATTTGTTTGCCAAAAACAACACTGGTTCTCAACCGTCTCCGGATCAGCCTGTGGGCTGTAGTGATGGCAGAGCCGAAGAGTTTGATCAATCCTCAAGGGGGCCCGTCCCCCCTCGCAGCCCCGCCTCCCCGAGAGAGAGAGAGAGAGAGAGAGAGAGAGAGAGAGAGAGAGAGGGGGGGGGAGAGGGAGATATAGAGAGATACAGAGGGAGAGAGAGAGAGAGAGAGATCATAGGCGGCGGGTGCGTTTTACCTTTGGGTAGGCTACAGAATTGCCGCCGCGGATTTATTTATTTCCCAAATGGTCTAAAAATGAGTTATTTAGCATACTTTTACCAATGAATTAGCCTATACACAGACAGCGACTGATCAGCCTATTTTGGACGATATGGGTCTTTTCTCCAGTCAGTGTGTAGTCTCACCCCCCGAACCCACCTCACCTCTGCCCACTTTGACAGGCTGGGATGGCTTAGGGTCGTCGACAGAGTACAGCATCTTGCAATGGGTCTGGTCCACAAGATTCGATACACCACCAAGATACCCATGTACCTGTCTAAATACTTCCTTAATGTAACCGAAGTCCACACCCACAACACCAGAGGGAGTGCAACAAACCATGTACAACCCAGATTCGGCACAAACAAGGGACTAAATTCTTTTCGCTCCTATGCCACCAAAATGTGGAACGCCCTACCAACAGTCATTAAGACATGTGAATCCCTTGACTCCTTCAAAACCGCTCTCAAAGGGCACCTACGGATGGCTGCAATTCGAAACTGGCCTCTGTAAAATCTGAATCCCGCCCACCCCCCCACCCCATTTCCCTCACTGTATATTGTATATTTTCCCAGTGCTTGTATATTTTCCCTTTTTTGCTTCCCATATGATGAATTCCTGTTCTGTTCTTTAGCTACATAGAAATGTCTATTTGTATGTCTCTAAATGGTTGTATGTCTTTAAATGTTTTGATGAATTGAACAATGTGGACCCTGTTGTAAACAAGTGTAATGCTTAATTGGGTCGTCCACTCACAGTTGACAGTCTTTGTATTGAGTTTGTGCTTAAAATGTACTGTAAATTCTACAAACTGTTAATAAATATTTCAATCAATCAATCAATCTCACTAGTCGGGTTAGGTCTCTTTGGTGAATTCTTGATCAGTGTTATTATGTCACGCCTCAAGAACAACTACAAAAGAAACCCGATTAGCACTTTTTAACACCTCTTGGACGGCCGGTGTCTCTCAAGACAGCAACAATTGAGGAACAACAGGGGAGGCGCTGTTTTCCCGAATATTTGACGATGGGATTCTCATATAGCCGGCGGAGAGGTCCAAAATGTTCGGAATTCCCAGAAAATATGTAATGTTCATGGGGGGCCTAAAGGGGCCCTGGGAATCTTCATGGGGGCTGTGGCCCCGTGGCCCCCACAGACTCTACGTCGTTGAGTGATGGTGTAGTGTGTAACAGGTTGTGTAGGGTGTAGTTCTCACCAGCAGTCTGATGAACAGAATCTGAGGGCTGGGCAGGTTCACTGGAACAGAGCATTTAGTCAGGATTTAGTCAGCATTCTTTTCATTTAGGTAGTAAGAATTTAAACTTTCTTTTTAGTTTTAGTTGAATAATATATTATTGTCGACAAAAACGTATTTCGGCGAGCCGTGATTGTGTTGTAAATGCCCGGTTTCTATTTACCTACGGGGGTGCATACTTAGTTTAGACTAGTCATTGGTTAGACATGGGTTAAGGTTAGGTTTAGGTGTGCTGCCCCGTGGGAGGTTAGGTTTAGGGTGAGGTAGGTTGTAGTTGTAGGACTAATGACTGGTCTAACCAATGACTAGTCTAAACCAAAAACGGTCTAAACTGGGAGGCATACTTTGGTTAGACATAGCATTGGTTAGACATGGGTTACGGTTAGGTTTAGGTGTGCTGCCTCGTGGGAGGTCCACATGGTAATACATCAAATACAAAGAAATCGTCATCAAGGATCATAAGCAAGCTAATAACCTAACATCCGCATAAACAGTAAATTAGCTGTACAACGAAAGCTATGACTATACACTATAGTGCTATGTTTGAATACCAACTCAGTCAGTCAGTCACCTTGTTGCGTGAAGTCTATGTTGAAGCTGCTCTCCTGGTTGTCCCTCTTCTTGGTGCCCAGCACGATGAGGCTCTTACAGAGAGGCGTGGTGGCGTTGCTGTACTGGGCCGGCGTCAGATAGTAGAGCAGCATGGGCCACAGAACCTGCACGCACACACACACACGCACGCACACACACACACACACACGCACGCGCACGCACACGCACACACGCACACACACACACACACACACACACACACACACACACACACACGCACGCACGCACGCACACACACACAACGAAGGAAGGGAGACCGACAAAGTGTTAACAAGTGTTAACCCATTCTGACCTGAGATCAGATTCAAAAAAATTCTTCTACATCCTGACAGTTTTCTGAAAAAGCCATGTTTCTATGTCAGTCGTTCTTCGTGATTAAAAAAAAATAGCAGACCTACAAGCTCGTAGCGCACCACTCGGTGGCGCGCTATGAGCTTGTAGATCTGCTATTTTTCAATAGCTAAAGCATAACATAATGCTATAACACCAAAAAGGGGTTCCCGCCCCAAAATGGGTTTTTTAAACAAGCAGACTGTATTTTTCTGTATGTCAAATCTACGGCGCGCGATTATGAATCCCACCAACGTTCCTGGGTTAGACCCCGCCTTATACCATGTGTCTGATTGGCTCCCCGGGGCAGGCATAGTTTTACTGAGGTTAAGGTTATAGGTATATAGGTTTAGGTTTCTTGGTTTTTAGGACTTCAGTGTTGTGTACCTTATACACGTTATTAAGCACAGAACAAAGAATGTTTGCTTTCGCCCATCTTTGTTGAAGAAGAGTCTGCATGGGGGCCAGTTATGTTTTAGTTTCTTTATCTTTTATCCGTAACAACACATCTACGACTATACGTGTATCTGTAGTTCTCAACACTCAAACACTGAAATAATATGTAAGACAGACAGACAGACAGACAGACAGACAGACAGACAGTAGATATATATATACGTACATCAGCCAGCTGTCCCACCGTGGTGGTCAGCAGGTGCAAGGTGTTGTCACACATGCTCCTCAACGCCTCGTTAGTCACCTCCTCTGGATCCACTGACCTCTGACCACGCTGACACACACACAAAAAGTACATTAGTATGATACTTCTTTAACCCATTCTGACCTGAGATCAGATTCTAAAAATGTAAACATTTTGAAAATGACAGTTTTCCAAAAAAGCTATGTTTCTACGTCAGTCGTTTTTCGATTTTTCAAAAATAGCAGACCTATACAAGCTTGTGGCGCGCTATGAGCTTGTAGTTCGGCTATTTTTCAATAGCTAAAGCATATAGCATAATGCTAACACCAAAAGCCCAAAATGGATTAATTCCTTTAGTGAAGTGTCAATGTTTGATACGCTGCGAGGGCACACAGGCAACAGTGTGGGGGCGCGCACACACACACACACACACCCACACACACACACACACACACACACACACACACACACACACACACACACACACACACACACACACACAGTACAAAAATAAGTAACAGTCAGAAGTATACCTGGTATGTGTCGGGCAGGGCGCAGTGCTGAACGATGAACCGGACCAGCAGCTCTCCTCCCTCCAGCTCCAGGTAGCCGTGATGAGCCATGGCGCTGACCACCTGGACCACACGCTTCTTCACCTGAAACATTACAAAGTAAGTTAGCAAAGTTACTATATTTACCCAGGGTAACTGGACTAAGCTCAAGAACTTGTTTGCAGCCAGGCCCTGCTCATAGAACATTTCATGGTAGAGGTTCAATGCCTTGCTCAAGGGCACTTCAGCGGTGGTAATTTTAACGTGCCGGTCCGGGATACGAACTAGCGACCTTCCGATATCAAGACCGCTCCGCAAACCGTTCGGCCACCGCTGCCATTTAATCACTACTGATGAGCTGAACCGCACATTCCTTTACCCGAGACATTACACATCGCTATACATCGCTGTGTTTGATCACTCTCAAACGTTTTCGTGCGGCGGACCCTAGGCGCCTAATTGATATATATTAGGCCACGGACCCACATCTGAAAATGTGTCGTGCCAGGGACCCCAAGAAGCAAAGATTTGAATTCAAACGGGGAAAAAAGCACATCTACAAGATCATAGTGCGGCACGAAATTGAATAGCCAAAGTATAAAATAATTATCTTTCAGCGCCACCTGGTGGTCACCAGTTTTTGCTTTCGTTGCCAATTAGCCCATTATAAAAAGAAGATAAAAGAAAGAAAATGTAAATATATTATGCATGTAATGTGCATGTCATCACCATGCACACCAGATTAGAGGGGGAAAAAACAAAAAGAATAAAAAACTAAAAACTAAATTGTCTTATCGTCCATGGCAATCAGTGCATAATTGGATTCAACTCGTCTTAACGTCTCTGGCACTTAAACTGTTTTAAAATGATTGTGACGCTATATTAATTACCTTTGCTGCAATGGTGTTTGGCCACTGCTGGCCAGATTTTTTTTCAGGACAATTTGGACAGAAAGCAGTCCACATATTGGTACAGTGCCACTGATGAGGACGCTCAAAAGCATTATTCCTCCTTCCCTCCCTTCCCTTTCCGCCACACTGGTCGAGGAGCATATTGTTGCATGCTAGGGCATTCACTTCTAGTCATTTTTACTAGTTGACTAGTTTACTAGTTGATTTATTTTTGGAAATAAATATTTGTATATTTAAAAACTGTGTAGGCCTACATTGGTGACTATAACTATAATCTACCTGATCTTGAGGCCTACAAAATCGGGAAAAAAAAACTAGTAAACTAGTACCAACAAGGTCGACTAGTGGATTTACTAGTCGACTAGTTGCTTAATGCCCTATTGCATGCATGCCTGGCTGACATCTCACAGTAGGAAGTGTGAATCCAGCTTAACACAAACAGCGAGCATCTCCTCTTCCCTCCCGCACCATCTTTCCATTAAAGCACCCCTGTGACCCCTGTTCCAACTGCCAGGAAAGCTCTGGGAGGAGTGGTCCTATATGGCCAGTCAGCCTGTCTTTATTTACAACATAATTATCCAACTAGTTACGCAGCTGGAAATCCCCCCAAAGCCCTCGCAGCAACGCATCAGACCATAAATACGAGGACTGTTTTCACCTTGTTGCTGTGGTCGACCATCGGATGCCTGATGCTGACCAGAATAAGAAGCTTCTTGGTCTCCATCATGGAGGCTGAAACAAACACAAACAACCGCACACACACACACACACACACACACACACACACACACACACACACACACACACACACACACACACACGTCTGACTAAATAACTGTGTTCAATGTATAACTATAGATGTATTCATTCATTGCAAATTTCCCCTCCCCATTCTCCCAAATTTCAGCTCGTCACTAGTTTAATCCAAAAGGAATAGCCTCCCCTGTCCAGCTTCTCCCCAACAAAGGCATGCAATTATATTTGTCACGAGGTCCATCCTAGTCAGATGGAGGATTCGATAAAGGCCAGCGTTTTTTCCAACTTCAAAGTCTCAAACTGTCTTCATGAGGTTCCAGAGAAGTTGAAATAAAAGAGCTGGTCTCTCGTCTCATGTGTCGTTTTTAGGTAACCCCAAGTAACCAAAAATCACAAAAACAAAAACACCTGACATAACATCAACTGATGTTTTGTTTCCGGACTTACACTATACATTATAAATATATGAAGACCCTGTGCGTATTAAGAAATTAGGTGGTGCAAGTGAGGGGGTGTTGTTAGCAAAAGAAGACAAGTCCCTCATTGTCACGTCTACTCAGTGCGTGCGTGCGTGCCTGTGTGCGTGTGTGCTCACTCACTGGATGAGTTGATGAGGTGGCGCAGGACAGCCAGTGAACCCATCCGGTTTCTCTCATTACTGTTCTCCAACTTCTGAAGAACAAACAACACCACGCGATCTGTGAACGAGTTAGCTGAGAGAGAGACAGAGAGAGAGAGAGAGAGACAGACAGACAGAGAGACAGAGAGAGAGAGAGAGAGAGAGAGATTTAAAACTCATATGTCCAAACTGTTATAATTCTAAAATATCAAAAGTAGCAGAGCGACAAGCTCAAACCGCTGCAATAAGCGTGTGGATCTGCTACTTTTGACAAAAAAGAAAAAGAAAAAAAGAAGACAAAAATCACACCCGTGTGAAGTGAGGGGTGCTAATATATTAACGCCCAACTCATGTTGATTAGGTGATGTAAAACAAACGGTGCCAACACAAACAGTAGACGGACGCCATAACAATAAAGAGACAATAATGTAATGAGTTACAATATGACGTAATGAGGTACAAAATGACGTACGTTTTCATTGTCAATGGCTAAAGACAAACATTAAACCTGTATATAGGAGTAAAAAAAAAGAATATGGAGATACAGTAGGAGATGGAGATTGGAGGTTTTTCTGCCAAACGGCAACACTATACTGTACTATAGCAGCCATTCTTCACAGTGACTATGCAATACAATGAGGTTACTGTTCATCGTCGCCCTGCCATGCATTCCACCAGTTACTAAAAAAAATACCAAAACATCAGATCAGGCAGATTATCAGACTCACTATCAATGCACTATCGACCTTTTTCATATCAACGGCTCATTATGTATTCGGCATTTGAGCCACAGACCACCATTTGACGAAGATTTAGCCTCGTATAGGCCCGTATATTGGATAAGATTGTATCCACAGTTCCATGCTGTATATTGACGTGGTGCCATGAGGAGAGAGAACAGGCAAACGTTGATCAAAATAACATTACTTTTTACATTCTCTAATTCTTGTAAATTAAGTAATGCAGATGTTAAATATTAATATAAACTCTTGGCAGTTTTATTTTACACTCAAGAGTTAGAGAACTATAACGGTCCATCATTCCACCTGCAACCCTGTCAAGGGGCGTGGCTCAGTGGTAGAGTGGCCGGATGGCAACCGTCTTTTAAACTGTTTAACACTGTCTTTTAAAGTGAACGCGTATGCTGGCCCCTGGAACTGGTGTTTATGCTAACAGCTAGCGGTAGAGATAGAGTTAACCAATGTTCTGGGTAGCCCCCCCATCCACCCACCAACCCACCCACCACACACACACACACTCTCTTAATATTGCCACTACTCTGGATCGTTGATTAGATTAGACAAGGAATGTGCGTTCTATTAGCTCAGCCCAGTTGGCAGAAAATCTGTGTGAAAGTTCCAGGATTGCCAAAGGTTTGCTTTTTGTGAGAGAAACAAGAAACCGGTTATTTTAAATCAAGCACTTCGCCCTTTAAACATACAGGAATTAAGTGGCTATTTGAAAATAACAAATCTACAATGTTCGTTTGACGTTTCTTAACTGTTCTTACCTAGCAAACTGAAGCAGCGTAGCACCTCGTTGTGGTTCCTGACAGTGGGAGGGTTACTGTAGTCCACAGGTGCACACACCTGACAGAACACGCATAACATTACTGTGACACACCATCATAACACCTCATCTGCAGCGCACTGGCAAGGAGCGAGCAACGACAGCGTTCCGACGGCGATAACACACACATTATTGTCCTGATATGGATTGTAGCCCAAACCAATCAATTTTTCTTTTAGAATATTCTGGGGTTTTTTCATGTCATATGAAGGCAGGGAATCATAGCTTCAAATTGACATATTGGTTGTTCAGTTTGACCCACCAGTTTTATAGATATGGCTTATAGAGTGATGTCTTGCAGAAAACAGCGAGTTGAGAAAACAGGCTTGAAAGGTTCACTTCGGTGGTGTCTAACGTTACACCTACTGTAGATACCGGTACATGTTTAAGCATTTATTTCATATTTACATGTCGATCTCAGCTCTGACACTTATTTCAGACATGCTCTAGTATGTGAAGATTAAGCCTGTGCTTAACTCATTTGGGAAAAACAAAAACTAAACGTTTTTCTCCCCTGGTGAAAAGCTTGAATTTGCGTGATGGCAGGCTCTCAGTCAAATCTGGTCACATATAGTAGCACGTAGATCGCAACCAATAATTAAATGTTTTGGGGCCACAAAACCTTGCTCAAATAGAGACTCTGCAAGGGAATATCAGAGGGTTGGACGACGTTGTCGGTCGTGGTACGCCAGGCGCTGTGAGCTTGTAGATCTGCTATGTGTGGCTAAATGTCTCCACAGAATAGGGATTCTGGGGTTCAAATAGTTATAACGTTAATATATTTAGATCCTATTACGCAAAGATTTGGCGGTGCCTCTGTAGTAACTCTGAGGACCCCGGGCCGCTATAGGTATAAAATATGTCACGCGTGGAAATAAAAAGTAACACTCAAGGCTCAGACGAGAATCCACGAACAGAGACTTTGTGTTTGTGGATCTGTCTGTGTGTGTGTGTGTGTGTGTGTGTGTGTGTGTGTGTGTGTGTGTGTGTACCTGTTGATGCAGTGCAAAGAGCAGACTGTCCAGCTGTGTCTCCAGCACTCTGCTGCCCATGTCCACTGAGGCATCTAGAACTTGACACAGACTCTGCACACACACACACACACACACACACACACACACACACACACACACACACACACACACACACACACACACACACACACACACACACACACACACACACACACACACACACACACACACACACACACACACACACACACACACACACACACACACACACACACACACAAATATTCTGTACATTTAAAGAAATATCTTCTTGATGTATTTGATTGCAACCCCACCTCACCTGCATGTCCTACCCTATGCATGTGAGGTTTTGTTTTCTGTGCCAATTACATTAGATAAATGACACTGTGTGGAAAGAATGGGTTGCAAAATCGTGGGATTAAAAAAAAAGAAGAATGTTCTATATTTATTTACCAAGGTCAGCAGCACCTCAACCAACACTGGTGTGTGCCCTTCTCCTGTTTGTTTAATCCTTTACAATGGCCAACATAGTTTCATAATGTATTCTGTGTTAACTATGTTTAACAGTTTGATGTCGGGTTGCTTTCCTCGTACGGGCGTCATTCTTGGTAACAAAGTTTTTGTTTGAGGTTCCAGCCAATGGTTACCCACCTTGCTGTTTAGTTTGAGGTTCCAGCCAATGGTGACCCACCTTGCTGTTTAATTTGAGCTTCCAGCCAATGGTTACCCACCTTGCTGTTTAGTTTGAGGTTCCAGCCAATGGTGACCCACCTTGCTGTTTAGTTTGAGGTTCCAGCCAATGTTGACCCACCTTGCTGTTTAGTTTGAGGTTCCAGCCAATGTTGACCCACCTTGCTGTTTAGTTTGAGGTTCCAGCCAATGGTGACCCACCTTGCTGTTTAGTTTGAGGTTCCAGCCAATGGTGACCCACCTTGCTGATGATGTAGTGCTCGTTGTTCTTCTTGTACAGCGACAGCATGGCGGGGATCAGTTTGGAGAGCTGCTCCTCCAGCTTGTCACTGGCCATCAGGTGACACATGGGACCCACCGCCTCAGCTACCGTTAGCCTCAGCTACATGTAGCACACACACAGACACAGACACAGACACAGACACAGACACAGACACACACACACACACACACACACACACACACACACACACACACACACACACACACACACACACACACAGTTCAAGTCCGTTGCTCTCCCCTTGTCCCCCATATATGGGGACTAGGTTGGTGGAGGGTGTGTAGAGCCCAGGATCACATTAGATGATTGACACAGGGGTGAAAAATGGGTTACAAAATCGTGGGATAAAAAATATATTAGAAAAAAAAAGAACTTCCATACTACTTCACACAGTCCCAGGCATTGTCCTTTGTTCTTTATTCTCCCATACCCTTAGTCTTTATGTCCGGCCTTGAATATTGTGCATTTCAACCATTTATCTCATACAGCCTGTGTTTTCAATGCGTTGTGAACTTGTACTGCAAGTTGGCGATTTCTCTTTTTGCTACTTTCTCACAACACTGTTATACGACAAACTATAACACAGGGTTTTTATTTAAGTGGCTAACGTTTGACATTCACTTTTAGGTTCCATCGAGAGCAGGGGTTAATGTTGCAGCATCAGTCAGGACAACAGGGTGTGTCTGTGTTGAACGCTCAAATGGGATTAACTCTAATTGGTTTCCTGCTCTCACTAATGCAGCACAGAGCCACCCTGACTAAGTATAGCGTCAGTGGGCGTGTGCGCACACACACACACGGGGAGGGACGGAGGGAGGGAGAGAGAGTTGCCATTACTATGTCTCAGGCCTGAGCTGATCCCATCTGAAAGTAAACTGTCCTTTCTGACACACTGGAACAATTCCAACAGTAAATGACGGACTCTGAGGCAACTGTAGTCCACCATAAACTTGATTTACACTCTTCAAGAACTCTTCAAGCTTAGCCAACGGCTTCAAGATCAGTTCTTGTCGGACAACATCGTAGAATAGAAGAGTATGAACTAGGCTTCGTATGCACACATAAGAGTGTGTGTGTCTGTACCTCAGGTCACATTCACACCTAATACTTTGGTAGACGCGATGCGAATGGGCAGAGAAGTTGAGCCATTCTGCATATTTGATTTGCTGCGTTTGCCTTCACACTGCGCTGTCATCTGCAGCAATGAATGGAAATGCAGGAGATTTCAATTCATAAACTACACAGTGAACTATATGTGTTAAAAGAATATATACTTTGAGTAATAGTTAGGACTTTAGGACTTAAAGTGATGGTAACGTGGTTGCAGTGTGATCATCGGGGACTGTGCGTGTGTGTGTGTATATATATATATATATATATATATGTATATACACACACACTGTGTGTGTGATTGTGTGTGTGCGTGCGTTCGTGCGTGCGTCAGGATTCCAGGTCCAGGTCTGTACAACGAGCGCAAACACTTTATGCAACCGACAAATGTGCGATGGAACCTCCATTCTCTTGCTATAATGTATATATCCTGCACACTGCATTGTTCGTGTGTGTAACCTTCAGCATAAACCTATGGTGGTCTGGCCATATTGCAATAAGGGCTTCCATCTCTTCATTAGACCACGTTGTGTCCACGGGACATCTTTACGCGTCGCCGCGTAATAAATGCCTTCTCTTTCCTTCCTCGTGTGCCAAATACCAACTTCTTCATCCCACAGTGGTACATTCACTCCCGATGTTTAATGCGATTACATTCACACCTGCGGTGATGCGTTTTGAAGTGAAAAGGACCTTTCTGTGTGGAGTTTGCATGTTCTCCCCGTGTCCCCTAGGGTAGGTACCCTCACAAAAAACATGCAGTAATCCTGGTCTCTAAACTGCCTCCCCCTGGCCAGCCGGGGCGCCTGATAGAGGGGAAAGGAACTGGTTGGAATAACGTGTTCCTTTCCAGGCCGGGGAAATTCCCCCCCTGTCAGGTGAAAAGAAACAGCTTGGACTCCTCACGCATAGAAGGAAGCATGAGGTCAGTCCGTTGCCCCCCCCCAGGTTGGCAGAGGTGAAGTGTAGCGCCCAGGATTACATTAAATAATTGACACTGGGTGAAAAAAATGGGTTGCAAAATCGTGGGATAAAAAAGTATGTGTGTACCTTAGTCTCCCTGCTCTGCAACCAGCTGTTGAACAGGATGTCGTAGGCAGCGTAGATCTCGCTGGAGAACGTGTCCTTGCGGACCGTGGGATCTGGAGCCTTGTCCAGGTTGGCCAGATACTCCAGTATACTGTCACTGAAATGACACAGAGCTGGAGAGAGGGAGGGGAGGTAGGGAGAGAGACTGTTATCAATTATTTAAAAGCTAGTCTGTAAATTTTACATTTACGACTATTTAATAGTGTCGCGTAGCCAGACAACTATTCCGCGAGAGGGTGTGCTTTACCGCGATTATCGGCACGACTTAGTCTATAGTTTTCATTTGTTGACGAAATTGTCAGTATATTTAGTCATAGTTTTAAGTCATCCTAGCTTGGTTTTTATTTCGTTTTCGTCAGTGAAAAAAGGTAGTCGATTAGTCGACATTTTGTGTCACGTTTTTAGCCCTGTGGTCTGGAGTCACAGTGAGGATACAGTGCCTTCCTTATTTAACAGCAGTTAAGACAGAGACAGATTTAATTTGAGCTTTCCTTCCAGTCCTAGACATCAGTCAGTCCATCGGAGACCAGTGGGTTTTATAGCGAGAAATACCACATCTAACAAGCCAACATGTGACGTGGCGCGTTGTGAGGCTATTATTTATATTGAGTGTTTTTTAGACGTGCTGTATTTGACCTTCTTTTATGTCTGACCAGGACCTGGGTAATCCAATTTCGTTCTGTACTTGTATGGAATGACAATAAAACTCCTTGAATTAGCGCTGTTTTGATGTAAGGTATATATATATATATTTCCTGTACATATTCTCTGTATCAGGAAATGAGTCCATACAGAATGCTTGAAGAAAAAGAAAATATTCAAAGAAAAAACTAAAATCATACTGCGTCTTTGGTGCTGAGCCAAACTGCAAAACGGCACAATCATGCAAAACCTTAAGAATGACAACATTTCCAGGGGGTGTGTTCCTAGCTGGTTAGACGCCAATAATACTTTAGGGGGGCGGTAGTTCCGGTTCAGTTTGAACCGGAACTGAAAGTCAAATTAAAGCCCCGAATATCGCATTTTGAGCAGATGAGAATGCAAATAAAGACGCGTGAGTGCACACGCGTGCACACAGGGATTTTGGCCGTTTTTTCCGTGGTCGTTAGTTAAAAATGCTAAAAGATTCTATTTTTTTTCCCCAAAAAAACTAATCTTGGTTTCTCGGGCATGGTGTCCTGTGCAAAGGTAAGTTTATCTCGTTATCTCGGGGGTGGCGCTTAAACTTCAACCCATTCTGGACGAGAACCCCTTTTTTTTGTTTAGCTAATTTAGCTATTGAAAAGCTCCGAGCTACGAGCTTGTAGATCAGCTTTTCTTTTTTTTTATCGTGAAAATGTGCTGCAGATCTTTGAATATATATTCTTTCAGAGCGAACGTTTTTAACTAAAATCTTTGCTTCTGGGGGGAGGGAGGGTCCCCGGAACGACATTTTCAGATGGGGGGTCGGCGGCCAATTACATATATTTTTGGAGGTCCTTGACATGAAAATATAACGACTGATATAGAAACATAGGTTTTTTTTTGTAGAATCGAGCTCATGTCTAAATGGGTTAAACCATTTTGGGAGGGAACCCCTTTAGGTGTTAACATTACGTTATGCTTTAGCTATTGAAAAATAGCAGATCTACAAGCTCATAGCGCGCCACTGGCGCGCTATGAGCTTGTAGGTCGACTGACGACCAGTGTTGGGCGCGTTACTTTAAAAAAGTAATTAGTTATAGTTACTAGTTACTTCTCCAAAAAAGTAACTGAGTTAGTAACTGAATTACTCTATTGTAAAAGTAACTAGTTACTAGGAAAAGTAACTATTTGCGTAAAAAAAGTTGTAATATGTCTAAGAATTTGGATTGTTTTTGGGAGCAGGTTTCACAAGGTGCATAGAGTAGAACAGCATAGACAGGTACTTATAAGTTACAACTTACACATAAGACATAATAACCTTTTGCCATGAGGGAGAAATAAACTTCAACTTCAATATATGTATTGCACTTCAATATAATATTTATTGAACCTCAACAGTAAACCAGGTGTAATTGCCTACACCAGTGGCTCTCAAACTTTTTGGACTTTATGTTTGCAGCAGCCCCATTGCACACACGCACACACACACACACACAGAGTCACAGACACACACACTGTCTGCCGGCCCGTGGTAACAGAAAGCTTGGGGACGCTTAACATAATAACGGAGCACATTTCGTTGCCAGTAACGGTAACTGCGTTGTAACGATGACAATTCTAATTAATTAGATTACCCGTTATTGAAAAAAATAACGACGTTAGGTAGCGCCGTTTGTTTAAACGCCGTTATACCCAACACTGCTGACGACTGACATAAAAACATCTGATCTCTGATCTCAGGTCAGAATGGGTTAATGTCCTGTCCCCTCCCTCCCGGACCAGCACTCGTTCTTACCGGAGGAGAAGACCCACTTCATGTTGTCTGACTTGGCCATGGCCAGCATGGGCAGCATGGTCCCCAGGATGGCGTTGAGGAAAGGAACCATGCCGTACACTGTGGGAGAGAGAGAGAGAGAGAGAATGAGGAAAGGAACCATGCCGTACACTGTGGGAGAGAGAGAGAGAGAGAGAGAGACAATGAGGAAAGGAACCATGACGTACACTGTGGAAGAGAGAGAGAGAGAGACAATGAGGAAAGGAACCATGCCGTACACTGTGGGAGAGAGAGAGAGAGAGAGAGAGAGAGAGACAATGAGGAAAGGAACCATGCCGTACACTGTGGGAGAGAGAGAAGGACACAATGAGGAAAGGAACCATGCCGTACACTGTGGGAGAGAGAGAGAGACAATGAGGAAAGGAACCATGCCGTACACTGTGGGAGAGAGAGAGAGAGAGACAATGAGGAAAGGAACCATGCCGTACACTGTGGGAGAGAGAGAGAGACAATGAGGAAAGGAACCATGCCGTACACTGTGGGAGAGAGAGAGAGAGAGAGAGACAATGAGGAAAGGAACCATGCCGTACACTGTGGGAGAGAGAGAGAGAGAGAGACAATGAGGAAAGGAACCATGCCGTACACTGTGGGAGAGAGAGAGAGACAATGAGGAAAGGAACCATGCCGTACACTGTGGGAGAGAGAGAGAGACAATGAGGAAAGGAACCATGCCGTACACTGTGGGAGAGAGAGAGAGACAATGAGGAAAGGAACCATGCCGTACACTGTGGGAGAGAGAGAGAGACAATGAGGAAAGGAACCATGCCGTACACTGTGGGAGAGAGAGAGAGACAATGAGGAAAGGAACCATGCCGTACACTGTGGGAGAGAGAGAGACACAAGTGACAAGGAAAAAACAGGTACAGTAGGTTGTGCATATCCAGTCCCTTTGCTGGTGCTGGACTAAAGGTAGTAACAGTGTAGAATTCTTCGTACCATTAGAATCAGACAGGTTGGCGAGGGTCTTGACCTGTGTGTGTGTGTGTGTGTGTGTGTGTGTGTGTGTGTGTGTGTGTGTGTGTGTGTGTGTGTGTGTGTGTGTGCGTGTGCGTATGTGTGTGTGTGCGTATGTGTGTGCGTGCGTACCATTAGAATCAGACAGGTTGGCGAGGGTCTTCACCACAAAGAAATGAGGAAGCACTCCAGGTTGAAACTTGCTGAGAATCTCCTCCATGATGTCGTTGATGTACTTGTTGCCCACGGCAACCAGGATGTTACTGGCCGCCTGCTGCCAATCGGGGACCACTTCCTGGAAAAAAATAAAAAATAAAAAAATAGAAGCCAGGCCTGTCAATATCACAACAGCATTGACATGCAAAACAATGTCATTATATTATAGTCCGGCAGATGGGGTGGACGGGTGGGAAATTAGATCAGCACATTTGGGCAAGTGGCTATGGCTGTTTTTAGCCCAAGGAGTGTATTTTGTGCAAAACTAATGCTTGGAATGGATTCAGGGTCATGAAAACCTCCTAGTTTGACATGTCACATGCTACTTAAAGCATAAGGGAAGTTGGACATTTTTGCCTGCCATAGGATGTTAATGGTAGGGTCACAAGAAACCCCTATAAAAAAGCCCAATAGTGATAGCCGGTCAGCAAGTGGATTCATGGATGTATATATGTATAGATAGACAATATTTTAGGCCAATAAAAAAAGACCATATACCAAATTTCAGTGCCACCTGGTGGACACCAGTTTTGGCCCATTGCCGAAGCCCATTATAAATAAAAGAAAGAGAATGTATGTGCATGTTATGTGCATATAAAAAACCAGAATATAAAAATAAATAAAAAGGCGTCCAAAGGCGCCCCTGGTGGCACTCTTGGCCACCAGTGGGAGGCGTCCAAAGGCGTCATGTGGCATGGAATGAACACTTTCCCTACATAACTCGTGTTACCCGTATTTAATCAATTTTACCAGCTGCAAGCTGGTCAATATGAGCTTGCCAGAGTCCCGACCGGTAGTACACACTGGAGATCATTTTCTGCTGGTTGCAAAGCCTGCATATTTCCAGCCTTACGTGGATTAATTCACAGTTGCTTGCCTGGTTTGGTTTTTGGAGGCTGCTTAGCTTATTTCTGTCACGACAGTTGCCACCACTGGCAACAACCCATAACATCCCATCGTCTGCACGGCATGGCTAGTCGAGCAGTTCCGATTGGCAGCCATGTTGCCTCAGAATTCTTTAATGTGTTTAATGTGTTTAATTAGCAATTTTTTTATAATTAAAAAGAAAGAGCGGATTTGTCGCGGACCTGGTGACGAGGCCGTCGCGTTATGACGACGAAACCGGAAATCTAGCCGTGCTCTGGGCTGCTATGGCTTCTGGGAAAATGAGTTCAATGCAAGTGAACGGGGGATTTGTCTGGACTACAACATGCTGTGCAGGGTGGTTTCATTTCACGTTAATCAAATATTTATTTGACCATTGACGATGCAGGGCCAGGCAATGGCCTTTGTACCGGTATGTGCATTCCTCGGCCACACACAGTTTGTACCGGTATGTGCATTCCTCGGCCACACACAGTTTTACATTCACAGAAAACCACCCAATGATAGAACCACAGACTTTTCGATTAATTACGATTAATTATTAACAGTTACGTTTAATTGACTCATTTCTTGAACAGCGATTAATTGATTAACGATTAACGTCCCTAAGCATGTACCTTAGATCGTGTCATCTCGTCGGAGGCCAGGGAGATGATGCTCTTTATCCTGGGGTATCGGATCTCCTCGATGCTGCTGCTCACGATCAGCTCGATGGTCTGCAGTACGACCACCCTGTGACTCACTATCAGCTGAGGAGAGGAGAGGAGAGGAGAGGAGAGGAGAGGAGAGGAGAGGAGAGAGGAGAAGAGGGCGTTTACAAAGCAGTCTTGCATCAAAACGATGCAACGACATAACTTAATTTGCTTTAGAAAGTCAGGTTCTGATCTTGGAGAGTAGCGGCATCAAGCCATCAACCATGACTGATGTTCTGAGTCGTCAATTTGAAAAACATAGATTTTACTCCAGGTTAGAGAGAAAATCCTTAAAGGGTCAAGGCTTGATGATATACATAATAGAATGAAGAAAATGCCAGCACTCAATATAATGTCCTTTTCTCATGATTTTATTTACCTCCGACGAGCAGACAACGTGTTTCGGCCTTGTCAGTGTTATCATAGTCGTATATAGAAAAATATATAGCGAACAGATAAAAATAAACACAAACTACTTTTTGATAGATCACAAAATGTAATTAAGTATAATACGGGTCAATATATCTCTGCTGTCGGGAAGAAACGAAATGTCAAAAATATTAGAAGCAATAGAAGGACATAATAGAGCGCCGCAGTCCCTCCCCCTTTCAGAAAAACGAGTGGCCCAGGAAATGAAAACCCAATGCATTCTCCAATCGGCACTTCTTATTTAATGTATTTAAAGACGGTTACGCCGCGGACAAAGCCAACTCGGATCGTGACAAATCATGACGGGCGACTGTGGCTCAGGAGGTAGAGCAGGTCGTCCAATGATCCATGGGTCGGCGGTTCGAATCCCGGCTCCTCCTGTCTACATGTCGAAGTGTCCTTGGGCAAGACTCTGAACCCCAAATTGCTCCCGATGTGCTGGCTGGTACCTTGCATGGCTTCCGCCGCAATCGGTGTATGAATGGGTGAATGTAATGCACAATCTATGTAAAGCGCCTTGGATAAAGGCGCTATATAAATGCACCATTTACCATTTATTTTACCATGACAATGAACACAATGTTTTGGGCCGATCAAATCATTATAAAGATGAAAAGAAAGTCAGGAGACAACACTATTTGTTTTGTTTTTTGTCTTTCTAATGATTTGATCGGCCCAAAACATTGTGTTCATTGTCATGATTTGTCATCTGAAAATATGTTGTTCCAGGGACCCCCCCAGAAGCAAAGATTTTAGTTAAAAACGATCGCTCTGAAAGAATATGTATATATTCAAAGATTTGTGTCACATTTTCACAATGTTACTAAAATAGCAGACCCATGAGCTTGTAGATATGCTATTTTTCAATAGCTAACACCAAAAGGGGTTCCCGCCCCCTGAATGGGTCAATTCAGGTCGTTGATTTCTATTTTATTTCTAAATAAGGATGCATAATGTAGATTGCTGGTTTCTGCCCAACGTTAGCGACGATATGAAACTTTTCAAGAATTGTAACTTTAATTACACAATCGACGAACGAACAAGTAAATAATAAAATACACACAAACACAAACTGTAATGACATGGCCAAAACAGGGGTTGCCAGGATGAAAGTGGTTAAAATCTGGCATAATTGCCGATAACAAAGTAGTAAAAAAAGAAATGACACAATGGCTGATATATAATTGGTCAAACTCTCTCAATACAACTTGTCACTTCTCATTTACAAAGATTAAAGATTAAATAATTTATTTGCCATGTCAACAAGTTGATAGGAATTTGTCTTGGTTCATACTCAACATATACAGACAACCATAGATACACAAACAAGAAGGACAATACAATACAAAAACCAGCAGCATAGGAAATTACATTCAAGTGCTATATGCATATTTCTATGAGTTCAGATGTCTAATGGCTACGGGGTAAGTGCTATCTCTGAAGCGAGATGTTGAGCTCTTGATACTTCTATCTTGATACTTCTATATTCTAACTGGGCCTGAAAACAAGTGTCAGGGTGTTGACCTCAAGCAGTTCTAAACTCTAAGGGCACATGTTTAGTTTAGTTTAGTGTTAGTTAGTGTTAGTTTAGTTTAGTGTTTAGTTTAGTGTCTCCATGTAACCTTGGGGCTGTTTGGGAGTTGTTAGATGTGGACGGTGGCCAGTCCTTAATCATCCAGATTGTATCAGCGGTGAACGTTGAGATAATTGTGGCGTGTACACAGTAAGGCTGCGCGATATTAGAAAAGCATTGCAAACTAAAGACATTATTATTAATTAAATATGTAAAAAAATAAAATCTTAGCATTCAGCCTATATCTAACAAAAGGCAATATAATGCCTATGAACTTTTGACTTTCAGTTGCATTATTGCAATAATGATATATTAGGCATGCCGCCAATTCAGGATGGAAAATAGAATTGTTCCTTTTTGGATTTGGGGAGAAGTCGTTTCACGGGCGGGGAGGAGCATCTGTGCTCAACTTGATGTATACTTCGATGTCGACTCTACAATGCTTTGAGGATGGGATTGCTCCATCGGCAAATAAAAACAACAATAGGCCATTCATCTACCTCCATTAACCCATTTTGACAGTTTTCTGAAAAAGCTATATGTTTCTATGTCAGTCGTTCTTCGATTTTTCAAAAACAGCAGACCTACAAGCTCGAAGCTCGCCACTCGGTCAGCAAGGGCAGAATCCATTTCTTCCGACCGACGGTCGGTCGCTTTAGCACCGTCGCTCCGTCGCGACGCACCGTCGAACGGTCCTATTTCGGTCCGTCGGTCGGTCGGTCTGTGGCTCCGTCGCTCCGTCGCTCCGTCGGTCCGTCGCTCCGTGGCTCCGTCGCTCCGTCGCTCCGTCGGTCGGTCCGTTTTTGCGTCGCGACGGACCGCCGGTCGCAGGTTTAGGGTGGATGGATTCTGCCCTTGCTGCCCAAATGGTAACTCTGTCATTTCTCTACCGTTTTGGACGGGGGTGGGCTCTTTGGAATCGTGTGGCCCCCCTGGAGGTTTCTATGGGGGTTCGGGGACCCCTGGGGACCCCCAGGGACCCCCAAATGGTAATGTCACCTGTGGACACTAACTGTAATTGTCTCGCTGTCTCGCTGCTGCGCTGCGCCGCACAGACAGCAGCTTGTGTGTAACATGTGCGTTCGTGCCGTGTTGCTGGTATATTATTATTATTATATTTTTTGCGCCGCCGCGTTGTCTCGCTGCACAGACAGCAGCTTGTGTGTAACATGTGCGTTCGTGTAAATGTTCGTGTAAATGTTTTAGGTCGGCCGGTCGGTGATTTGGTCTGTCCTTCATATATTTTTTTTTCTGCTCTCGTTGTAACTTTAAAAGTCCAATGGAACACCTATTTGTAACGGGTCGCTGTAGTATAGTGGTCTAATTCCTCGCCTCTCTATTCTTTTTTGCTGAGGACGCTGGTTCAATTCCCGCTCGCAGCAGACCAAAATTATTATATTTTAGACAGACACACAGACAGACAGACAGACTGCCTGTCTGCCTGCCTGTCTGCCTGCCTAATGTATTGTAAATAATGTATTCATTCCATACGGCTATTTTTTTTTAATATAAAAACTTTTGTCTTTCGCGCGATTCGAACCAGCGTCGTCAGCACCAAAACATTGAGAGGCGAGTGATTAAACCGCTAGACTACAGCGGCCATACGTTACAAAGAAGTGTTTCATTGGACTTATAAAGACAATAGCACCCAGCTGCAGTCTCGCAAGGGGAGGGACCGGAAGTGCTTTTATTTCCGGCTTCCACGTGCACAAGCGCACATACACGCACGCGAAATATAATGCAATATGTAATAATCAGCTCATACATTATAAAGACATTATTGCATTATGAAGTTTTATTACAGTATGAGTCGCCTATGTGGAGGTTCTTAATGTAACACATTATTACATTATAGAAAAATCTATTAAGTTATGTGCTCGTCTTTTAATTACATTATGAGCTGATTATTACATTATGAGGTCAGATGTAGAGTTGCTGGCCGCCTCAGCTCCATATATGGAGATCTAGGTGATGATCCAGTCTTTTCAATGTATGGCTATCCAGGGTTTGATGAGGTCAGTGTCGGGATCTTATATCATATGGAAACGGCCATATATGGTGGTGTGACGTGTCATGAGGCGTGACCATATATGGAGGCATGACACGAGGCGTGACATGACACACTTACTGACTGACTGACGGGAAATGCAGGTTTTCATAGTAAATTAAATGCATATGGTCGTGTGTCTGTGGTCTATGGTCTGGACATGGTGTGTGTGGGACAGGGGTACGGGGTTATAGCAACTTATTACATTACTTAAATGCCTTGATATCATTATGTTATAATCGACCATATAGGCCTAGCCTATTATTGCATATCATTTTATTATTGTTAGATTTGCATTTCTTCAAATATGCACCTACAACAAACTACTTCAAACTTTTCCAAACCGACCACGTAATTATGTTTAAGCACAGATGGTACTATATACACCCGGCATTTAAGCGCGCACCAGCAAGTGCGTGTCGTGCACGCGCATTATATTTCGCGTGCGTGTATGTGCGCTTGTGCACGTGGAAGCCGGAAATAAAAGCACTTCCGGTCCCTCCCCTTGCGAGACTGCAGCTGGGTGCTATTGTCTTTATAAGTCCAATGAAACACTTCTTTGTAACGTATGGCCGCTGTAGTCTAGCGGTTTAATCACTCGCCTCTCAATGTTTTGGTGCTGACGACGCTGGTTCGAATCGCGCGAAAGACAAAAGTTTTTATATTTAAAAAAAATAGCCGTATGGAATGAATACATTATTTACAATACATTAGGCAGGCAGACAGGCAGGCAGACAGGCAGTCTGTCTGTCTGTCTGTGTGTCTGTCTAAAATATAATAATTTTGGTCTGCCGCGAGCGGGAATTGAACCAGCGTCCTCAGCAAAAAAGAATAGAGAGGCGAGGAATTAGACCACTATACTACAGCGACCCGTTACAAAGAGGTGTTCCATTGGACTTTTAAAGTTAAGTCCAACGAGAGCAGAAAAAAAAATATATGAAGGACAGACCAAATCACCGAACATTTACACGAACATTTACACGAACGCACATGTTACACACAAGCTGCTGTCTGTGCAGCGCAGCAGCGAGACAACGCGGCGGCGCAAAAAATATAATAATAATAATATACCAGCAACACGGCACGAACGCACATGTTACACACAAGCTGCTGTCTGTGCGGCGCAGCGCAGCAGCGAGACAGCGAGACAATTACAGTTAGTGTCCACAGGTGACATTACCATTTGGGGGTCCCTGGGGGTCCCCAGGGGTCCCCGAACCTCGTGCCGTGTTGCTGGTATATTATTATTATTATATTTTTTGCGCCGCCGCGTTGTCTCGCTGCTGCGCTGCACAGACAGCAGCTTGTGTGTAACATGTGCGTTCGTGTAAATGTTCGTGTAAATGTTAAATGGTTACGGGATAACTGCTGGTTGAATCCTATCCAGAAACTCTAAACAACATGTTTTTTAAGGTTTTAAAAGGTTTTGCCCACCGAGTGAACTCTGGGAGAACACACTGACGAGCGTTCTTCCTCCATGTCTTGCTCACAACAACAGAATGATTGAATTCATAATCGGGTTAAACGCCGTCCGGCGAGGTTTCCCTTAATGCAGAGCACATCAGTAGTCTTAAGTCTAGACACGTGTTTGTTCAGTGCTGTTGACATTTCGGGGGGAAAAGCAGACTCGCCAGAGCAACACCCTGTGCTTCACAATCTAAACAGTGAAAACACACAGGCACACCTTGCCACTGGGAGCCACACCTGTGTGAAGTGAGTGGTGCGAGTGTACCGTGTGGGGGGCCCCAGGAACGCACCCAGGGGGCCCGCAAGGCCGTGGTTCCGGCGAGCCGCGCCCGTGTCCGAAACGGTCGAGAAATGACAGGGCCCCCCCCCCCCCCCCGTCCCCGGGGGGGGGGGGGGGGGGGGGGGACGACGACGACACCCCCGCAACATCCAGGCTCCCAGGAAAGTGCCCAGGGCGAGCCTTCCCGCGTCCGAAAAAGTTGAGAAGTGACAGAGTTACCGTGTTAAAGCTTTCCGTGCTCAGACACAGACAGACACGGAAACAGAGACAGAGACAGAGACAGAGACAGACACTGACCAGTACAACCACAGTCTGATACTGTTGTACTGGGAGCTGACCAGTACAACCACAGTCTGATACTGTTGTACTGGGAGCTGACCAGTACAACCACAGTCTGATACTGTTGGTCACTGGGAGCTGACTAGTACAACCACAGTCCGATACTGTTTTACTGGGAGCTGACTGGGAGCTGACCAGTACAACCACAGTCTGATACTGTTCGTCACTGGGAGCTGACCAGTACAACCACAGCCTGATACTTTTGTACTGGGAGCTGACCAGTACAACCACAGTCTAATACTGTTGTACTGGGAGCTGACCAGTACAACCACAGTCTAATACTGTTGTACTGGGAGCTGACCAGTACAACCACAGTCTGATACTGTTGTACTGGGAGCTGACCAGTACAACCACAATCTAATACTGTTTTACTGGGAGCTGACTGGGAGCTGACCAGTACAACCACAGTCTAATACTGTTGTACTGGGAGCTGACCAGTACAACCACAGTCTAATACTGTTGTACTGGGAGCTGACCAGTACAACCACAGTCTGATACTGTTGTACTGGGAGCTGACCAGTACAACCACAATCTAATACTGTTGTACTGGGAGCTGACCAGTACAACCACAGTCTGATACTGTTGTACTGGGAGCTGACCAGTACAACCACAGTCTAATACTGTTGTACTGGGAGCTGACCAGTACAACCACAGTCTGATACTGTTCGTCACTGGGAGCTGACCAGTACAACCACAGCCTGATACTTTTGTACTGGGAGCTGACCAGTACAACCACAGTCTGATACTGTTGTACTGGGAGCTGACCAGTACAACCACAGTCTGATACTGTTGTACTGGGAGCTGACCAGTACAACCACAATCTAATACTGTTGTACTGGGAGCTGACCAGTACAACCACAGTCTGATACTGTTGTACTGGGAGCTGACCAGTACAACCACAGTCTGATACTGTTGTACTGGGAGCTGACCAGTACAACCACAGTCTGATACTGAAAATGGTTGAGCACCACTGACATAAATACATAGGTTTATTCAGAAAACTGTTGGTCTAAATGGGTTAAGGACACATGGCCGCTAGCAGTTGGCGTTTACCTTGGGGTGTTTGAGCAGGTAGTCCTGACACATGGCCAGCACGCGGTCAGACTGCTGCTTGCCCAGGGTCAGCATGGACTTCCTGACCTGCTCCTGGACCTCTGGGTCTTTATCGTTGGCTGCGTCCAGCAGGGCCAGAGTCACACCTGCAACACAACACACACACACACTACTATTAACACAATCACCTCTCTCTCTCTGTGTGTGTGTGTGTGTGTGTGTGTGTGTGTGTGTGTGTGTGTGTGTGTGTGTGTGTGTGTGTGTGTGTGTGTGTGTGTGTGTGTGTGTGTGTGTGTGTGTGTGTTCCAATGTGAAATAGAAATCAGTAAAAAAAGAGATACAGCATGAGAAGAGAAGAGGAGAGGAGAGGAGAGGAGAGGAGAGGAGAGAAGAGAACTCACGTTCCACGTCGCTCTCGTCCATGGTGGCAGGTCAGACGGTTGCGGGTATGTCCCACTAACGACGACTAACGAGGCTGAGGATGGCCTGGGGTGAAATGTGAATAAAAACAGCCACGTGAACATCCACCCCGTCATCCGCCTTTCTAATCCACTTTTTAAGAGCAGTTAGTCCCACATAGACAGACGGTCAGATATATCCGCCCTACTGATTATGTCTGGGCCGGGAAATCCAAATTCAATCTAAGGGCAGGAGCAGCGGCAAGGACGCCCGCCATCAGAACCCATGGACTGCTTTGAAAAAACGAATACTAGAACGCTCACCTCGGGCATATACAGCTAGCGTAACTACTGTACTCTGTACCTGCTCTGTTACTGTACCTGTACACAAGGCAAGATGTAACAATGAAGTACAACTAGAGATGCTCCGATCAATGGACCTCTAGCTAAGACCCAGGGCCTCTCCCACTTAGACACTCCCACTTGAACACATTCCAGCCGCGGCTCATTCATTCCTATGTTAAACATCATGGATTTTACACATTACACAATACTGGTTCGTTTTTGGAACCAGACCTTCCAAATCTCTTCCAAATCCAACAATAAGGCCTGCCATACTGTATGCACTGGAAAAATGTGTGTGGAATTTTTTAAACAATGTTTTATCATATAGGAAAACTTTTGGTGGAGAGGTTTGTCTAACCCATGTTATGCTTAGCTGTGATTGGACCATAGCAGTTTGGGTAGGGGCTTAGCCACCGATTGGCCGGCCAATCGGCCTCCAAATGACTCGATCGGTGATCGGCGATTTACCCTATCTGGAAAAAAATATCAGTGGTATAAAAGTCAGATATATAGTATAATATCATTTATTTACATCTTTGTGTCACAGGCCTACACATTCTCCCCTTCCTCCCCACACACACGCAGGTCAGTTTTGACATGGGATTTTACATATTATAATTTGGGAAATATTCAAATGTTCACACAATAGGTTGTTAATGGTATGGTCACATATTATGCCAATTATGAAAATTGCTCAACATATGCAAATTAGCATCCGACAGTTTCTACATGCTGCGGACCTCCGACCTATACTCAACATAAAACCTTGGTGCACTCAACATGTCCGGGTTCACAATGGGGCTCGATGGGCTGGCAAGTAGACTAATAATAGGCCTTATCCTTTTTCCCTGTAAACCAAATCTCTTCGGGGTAAATGGCAAATGGTAAATGGTGCATTTATATAGCGCCTTTATCCAAGGCGCTTTACAGAGATTGTGCATTACATTCACCCATTCATACACCGATGGCAGCGGAAACCATGCAAGGCACCAACTAGCACATCGGGAGCAATTAGGGGTTCAGTGTCTTGCTCAAGGACACTTCGACAGTAACTCTGGGGAGCCCGGGTTCGAACTGGCAACCTTACGGTTACCATCCAGGCACTCTACCCCTGAGCCACCGCCGCCCCAATTACTACATGCTCCCAACTTTTTTTTTGCCCATTGTTCACCCCCCAGCCACTATAGGTTTCTTGCGGCCAAGTGTCTTGCTGTGACACCGACACATACAGTATTCAGTCTGGGCCGGCCAGGGGGTCAAAGGTCAGTCTGGGCCGGCCAGGGGGTCAAAGCGCCGACCTTCCAGGTTCTGAGGCGGCCTCAGTGTTGTTTTTGGCAGCAAATTTTAGTCATAGTCTCTTGAATAGCTTTCATTTAGTTTTTGTCACATTTTTGTCACCTGGGATGTTTTAGTGTTTAGTCTAGTTTTAGTCGACTAAATATCATAAGATTTGAGTCCGACTAAATCTCCTGTTGATTTAGTCGACTAAAAGGTATTTTGGCACACTCTGCTGAAAATAGCAGATATACAAGCTCACAACGAGTCGCGCTGCGAGGCATTGTGTGCTTAATGCTTGTAGATCTGCTATTTTCAGCATGCAACCAAGTGTAAAATGACTCATACTGGATCTCTTGTCCACTAGTCCCTTCCTAAAAAAATTGTTTAATTTGTATTTGTTGACGAAATTGTCAATATATTTAGTCTTAGTCATCATAGCTTAGTTTTCATTTAGTTTCCATTTAGTTTTCATCAGTGGAAAAAGGTAGTCTTAGTTTTAGTCGACGAAAACAACACTGCTCTCTATCCCCTCAGCCACGGCCAGAGGTATAGAGCACCGAAGTCTGACGTCACTTTCAGTAGAGGGCGTCAGTCCCCAGGTTCATGTCTTTTTTTAGTTGCATTGAAATCGCCATAGGAGGATTTTTAGATTGCTTCATATAAGAACTGTGTTTGAAAAATAAACATGTCATCCCGGCCGCTTCACTCATATGGATATGAAGAATCAACTGACTGAGAGAAAACGCTGATGTTACTGCTACTGAATTAGTTACATTTTCGCTAGAAGCAGACTGTATCATATATGAGTGACTGACTGTTGCAAACGATACAGAGACACCTCCCTGACAATAACGCTGAGACAGCTTGTTTATTTTTGGACCACAACGCTTATAGTAGACGATATTAAGATCACCCCATGTTATTCTCCATAGAGAAATTACTTCCGCGAACCAGGGGAATCGAAGGGATAAGCGAGTTACGTCAGGACTTCGGTGCTCTATATGCATAACGACAAGTCGTGAGGCGAGCGTCAGCTTAATTACCTTGTCAGTGTGTGAAGTTTGGATGAAGTCAGGGAGGCATGGAGAGGACTCAGGTCACCTCGATTTAACTCACCAAAACCTGGACGAGGAAACACAGAAAGCAAACCAACCACATTAAATAACCCATTCTGACCTGAGATCAGATTCTAAAAACGTCTTCTACATCCTGACAGTTTTCTGAAAAAGCTATGTTTCTGTGTCAGTCGTTCTTCGATTTAAAAAGAATAGCAGACCTACAAGCTCGTAGCGCGCCACTCGGTGGCAGGCTATGAGATGGTAGATCTGCTATTTTTCAATAGCTAAAGAATAACATAATGCTAACACCAAAAGGGGTTCCCTCCGAAATGGGTGAACAAAACAAACAAACAAAGGTTTGCGCCTCTGAGCACAGGTCACACAGGTAGATCATTGTGGACCAGCAATGTATTCACTGCAATCAGATGCTATACGTTTTGAGGTATTTTGTTACAATCAGGATGGAATATGTGGACAGTCAGGTCCGTCTTGATCACATGACCATAGAGCCAATGTGTACCAATTGGTTGTGAATATCAAGAAGCAACAATCGGGCCTGCTGATGATGCCAAAGTCAAAGTCGTACGATTTGTCACACACGTTATCGCAATGAAATCTGTTCTCCGCATTTGACCCATCTCTTGGAGCTGTGAGCCGCAGCCAAGGAGCGGTGAGCTGCAGCCGTGCCGCGCTCGGCTATCATTTGATTACTAGATTTGATCCCCCGATCCAACCCTTTGATGCTGAGTGTCAAGCAGGGAGGCATTAGGTCCCATTGTTGCAGTCTTTGGTATGACCCGGCCGGAAGAATTTGGGGCAGAGGGTTCTGCTCTGGCCTCCAGAGAATGTGTGTGGTTTCACACCGATCGGTCAAACGGAGACTAGTTGCTCACACACACACACACACACACACACACACACACAGATGGAAAAGATGGGCGGACGCACACATACACACACACACGTGGACTGACAGACACGGGGGAAACATTTATAAACAAGCAAACAAACAAACAAATAAATATAAAGTGGCATTGTGAAATAGAGTCAAACTGTACACAACATTGGCATTTTTAATTTTTAACAGTACTAGTCCTGCAGCCGGGGGTGTGGAGTGGGACATTTGGTATAGTTGTTGTATTATTGGCCTAAAATATTGTCTATATACATACATTGATGAAGCCACTTGCTTGCAAAAATGTTAAAATGTCATTATGCTTAGGTTGTTAAATGTTAATGGTAAGGCGACATAAAAAAGCTATAAAAAAAGATTGCTCAATACCGACACGACAGCCGGTCAGCAAGTGGATTCATGAATGTATGTACTACTATATAGACAATATTTTAGGCCAATAAATAGAAATATTTATTTATTTTTTTCATATCCTTCCATCCTATGGATCACAAAAATGTGTGTCTTGGCTTCCATCCTATGGATCACAATGTATCAAATGTATGTTTAACGTAGAGCCAACTGAGCCATCGCTGTCACATTTCTGTGAAAAAAATGCATCCCAATCTATTTATTATTTTCAAAAATAGCAGTTTCATGAACTCACGTTTCACAATGCAATGCATTGTGAGCTTGTAATGTAGAGCACAATGCAATGCGTTTATTTTGTCATTGGTTTGCTTATATGCAGTAGCAGCAGCAGTTGTCCTGCTTTAACCCATTTTGGGCCGGGAACCCCTTTTGGTATTAGCATTATGTTATGCTTTAGCTATTGAAAAATAGCAGATCTACAAGCTACAAGCTTGTAGATCTGCTATTTTAGAAAAATCGAAGAACGACTGACATTCAGAAAACTGTCAGGATTTAGAAGACATTTATATAATCGTTCCCAGGTCAAAATGGGTTAAATGGTATAGATAGATAGATAGATAGATAGATAGATAGATAGATAGATAGATAGATAGATAGATAGATAGATAGATAGATAGATAGATAGATAGATAGATAGATAGATCAGAGATTAAAAAGAAAATAGACCATCCGTTCTAGTTTATACCATTGGAGAAGCTCAGATACAACAGGTACAAATCTCGCCAGAAATTTGTAAAGGCTTGGTCCCCTTTCCTTGAATTCACCCTTTCACTGTCTTTTGATGATGTGTCCTAAGTGTTTTCCTACATGTAATTTGGTTCACTGTGTAGCCCCTTAATCTAGTAAAAGCCAAAGGGTGGGTGGGGTCAGGTATATGTGGAGTTGTTTGTCTACAAAAATTGAAAATCCTATAAAAAAAATTGACATTGAGCTTAATTTCCAGTGTGCTGTTCTGTCCCAAGAGGGAGGTAACGTCTGGGTTTCCGAGGCAAAGGGGGAGGTGATCCAGCAAGCGTGACAGAGGTGAGGGTATAGGCTCCACATGCACACTAAATGTTTCTAAACACTAAATTGCACACTAAATTAGCCAGTAATTCCAATCAATGCACTTGGTTAAGGTTTTTATCTCCACAGACTGCTAAGGGTCAAAAACAGTCACATATCAAGATTCAAGAAGACACACAAGCCACTCACAGGCACATACATCAACAAAACACAAAGCTACACTGGCATATTTCCCATTGTAAAACCAGCAAATACCAACTTGTGAAAGTTGCATTGTAGTTGATCGTCTATTCAATGTAATCAGCGTTTCAACCATTCACGTTTTTCCTCAAAATATCTCGATTTATTCCCAATGTGTTTTTTTAAATAACAGATGTACAACCTCACGATGTGTCGCTGTGAGCTTGGAGATCAGCTATTTTCATTTGTGGTTGTTTTCATAGACTCTTGCAACACTGGCAACACAGCAAGAGAAAGAGGAACTTCAACTTATGCACACACAAACGCAAAGACTTATGGGCCATATGAAAAAGGTGAATAGACGCCTTAACAGACGACGTCACACTGATAAGCAACAGCATGCGCGCGCATAGAGGCACTGGGCAGCACAAGAACCCTGCCTCTCATAAGATGCAATGGAAAAGTTCTAACTGCACTCACGTGTAAAAGAAAATGCACCATCAAACTTTTCAGATGCTGTTTTTTTTTTTTGTGTGGAGGAAGAATGATTGATTTTTATTGTGATCTCTCGCCCCTTGAAATATATTATAATCCTTGGTTTCTGTTGTGTTTGAACGACAATAGCAATTCAAATCAGTTGTCCTCAAAACCACACCTCCGGTCGCTGTCATAAGAACGGGAGGTGCGCGCATTAAGAGCCCGTTTGTCCATGGCTGCACGCGCACCTGCAACCCATCAAGTATAATTTATGCTTTGTGATGATGATGGTGTCGCGCACGCAGACCTCTACGCTCTACAGTCGTATGCGCGATGTGATGCGAGCTTGTATATCAGCTGTTCTCTGTGCGCAACACTGTTGCGCTTTGAAGTATAAATGTCTCCTAGGGCGCACCTCACTAGCCGACACACAAGAGGAGGTTCAATGGACTGAAACCAGCGCTCCCAAAAACAACAGGTTTGGAGATCTGTTGGGAATTGATTACAGTCACCCGTGTGCCCAGTCCCAATGTGTGTAAACAAAAACTTGGTCTATATGCATTATTGTGTGGTGGGCCACCACATAATCATGACTAGCTACCACAGTATGATTTTGTGTTGTGAGCGGTGGTACTATACTGTAATTGTTAGACTGTACTGATGTACTGGTACTGTCTGTCTGGGCACTTAGGCCCAGACAGACAGACACACGTGCTGAAAAAGACTGAAAGAGACTGGTGACGGTGTTACATTAAAACTTAGCTTCCTGTGTGAAGCTCAACAGGGCCAGACAGACAGACCGACATAGGGACACACAAAGCTACATGATGGAGATGGTGTTCCCACACCTCACAAAAAAAGCAGATAACCCCAAAAAGAATGCAAAAAAAAAGAAACGCAAACCAATCACAAATCAAATCACAGCTTCCCCCCCCCCCCCCCCCCCCCCCCCACACTATCAACTTCTGGCTAGGGGAAACACTGTGGGATAGTCTATATATGTTTTGCATTGAACATTGGAACGTTAAAATTTGTATAAATTCCTGTTTGCCTTTATGGGAATTATGAAGATGACAATACTAAAGTGTCTTGAAAACATTCACATGAGTCATCACAGCTATAGCGGCCCTTTTGCACCTCACAGTATACTGCAAAGCAAGGCTTTCACGTGTTGGTCGTCTGTCAGATGACCTATTTTTAATAGACCCTTGCTTGACCATGTCCACTGACCACACCTCCAATGTATTTTTGCTCTTCCATTGTGTAAACAGCTCTGGAGGCTTATATTCGTGCTTCCTCCCTGGGCTAATACAAGTGATATTGTTTCAGTCCACTCTCTACCTTGATTATTCCTTAAAGACTGATGTAAGGTCTAAATAATCCACTACAGACATTTAATATCTTTTTTTTTTATATTTCGTTCTTTCCAAAACATTTACAAAATAGCGGAAATAGTTGACAGTGGATGTGCCATGAAAAAAAGCTTATTTTGAAACCTCAACACATTGCGATGCTTTGTGAGCTTGTTAATAATAATAATAATAATACATTTTATTTATAAGGCGCCTTTCAGGGCACTCAAGGTCGCCGTACAGATTAAAAGCAGTACAAGAACACAGTTAAAAGCAGGAAAAAATTAAACTAGGGCACAGCTTGCAGCAGAAGACACAGAGGTCACACAGAGTCATAGGCCTGCCTAAACAGGTGGGTTTTGAGGTGAGTTTGAAATGTGGTGATAGAGTCCATGTTTCTGATGTCAGGGGGGAGGGAGTTCCAGAGGTGAGGGGCAGAGCGGCTGAAGGCTCTTGAGCCCATGGTGGAGAGACGGGCTGGGAGGACTTTCAGGGTGATGGAGGAGGCAGACCTGAGAGACCGGGTGGGTTGTTGACGTGGGGGGGGGGCGAGGTTATGGATTGTGTGGAGAAGGATTTTGAAGTCGATACGGTATTTGATGGGGAGCCAGTGGAGTTGGTGTAAACCAGGGGTGATGTGACTGATGACAGGGGTTCTGGTGACGATACGGGCAGCAGCATTCTGGACTAGTTGGAGTTTATGGAGGAGTTTGTGGGGGAGACCAAAGAGAAGGGAATTACAGTAGTCCAGGCGGGAAGTGACAAGAGAGTGAACCAGGATAGGTTGATGTTTCTGAGGTGGAATTCTAAAGTCTTGCCTCGTTGAGACTCGTTCCCGACATGACTGTGGTTTTGCACGGACTGTAGGTTGTGGGACTTCACACTTCAGTGGACTGGGGTTAGTGGGGGGGGGAGTCTTAAACTGAAGCTCTACATCGTACGTATACAACATGAGTAAGCCTTGCCGAGCCATGATGATGAGGCCCATACTAGGGCAGGAGCCCATCTCCTGTTTCTGTAGCGTGAGGCAGCTTTGATGTACAAGTAGTAGACCCCGTCGTACAACAAATATAGGGAGAATAGCAGATCTAGATGTTGCTCCGTCTGTTGGTTACTTCATTCATGTTTTTAAGTTAGTTTTTTGCCTATATAAAGCCCAAACCACACCAAAGCCAAGTGTCGCCATGCATCTCCCTGTGTGGTTTGGTCCATTGAATTCCATGCGTTGAATCACGCGGGACAACGTGCAGCAGGACATATCACACCACTGGCCTGGGACAAACGCTAAAACCGCCTCGACCCTTGTGGTGTGGTTAGGGCTTAATGATATGCCCAAATAAAAATGGACGCCAGGGTTTTAATATGGGAAATTGTGGTTACTGGAATAACAACACCTGGCAAGAGACTGCACATGACAGGACTGGGCTGAAATCATGTGTTTTAAGTAACATAACGCATGATTACAAAAGTAGGAGCAGCATGGTTTCGTTCATGTGTGCCTTTATATGAAACAGAACAACCCGCAAATAAGAAAGATGTATGAGAGAACACACACACCATACTGTGCCGAGTATAGAGAAGCTATTATACATCTCTTTTTCTTCTGACAAGCGATTATTATACTGTACAGCACAAGGGAAGTCTGTGAGTTTAGATAACGACACCTGGTGTGCAAATTACATCATTACGTCTTTTATTACTCAGATGTTCACGTAGGCTACACTATAAATGCTCTGTGTTCACGCGTGAATAAAACATTAGATTTGCTCAGTTGTTTTGACAAATATTACACTTCCATAAGATCCAACAGCAAAACAAATTGTATCAGTGTACTTCATATTTGAACAGGGACACACCGATGAAGGCTGGATAGCCGAAACGTTTGTCCCTGTTCAAATATGAAATAAACTATTTGAACTGAAGTCTTGGTGTGTGCGACCCACTACCGTTATTTTTTTGAGTGGTGCTACAACCAGCAATGTCCGTGCGTATCTATGTATCAGTGGTCTGTCATGAGCACGAGTATGGCAGGTAAATGACAAGAATTCATTGTCAACAAACAATAACAACCGTGACAGCCCTACTGTCCCTAGACTCCCTACATACAGTAAGCCTACAATAGAGATGTTTAATTATTATGACATTTATGACAGTCATCCTTCAAAATGAAGCAACAACCAGGCTGGCATGACCACTGCACACAGAATTGTAATATTATCATCACATCAGCTACTTCCCCATTCAGGTTAAACAACAGCTACAGAATTGGCCATAAAATGAGTCACCTCAGGCTCACCTCTCACTGACATGTATAGGCAGGTTCAAGTTCAGGCTACTTCAAGTTCTTATGATGAATTGAGCATGGTGGGCCCTATTGTAAACAAGTGTAATACTGTATGGTGTCGCGTCCACAGTTAACAGTTTTGTATCGAGTTGTGCTTGAAAATGTACTGTAATTATCCAATCTGTTAATAAATCCAATCAATTTGTGTAACATTCTCTAATAGACTGTATTATAACCACATTAACAATAGCACTCATAGTTTGGGCCTTTGGGCATGTCATTAATAGGAGAGGAGAATAACTTTTTATTGTACAATTTTCCCGCGAATATTATCACAAATTAATTGTCATTTAAATGACAGCTGATAACGCATCAGTATGCCACGCTCTGATGTGAGCTTGTATAGATCCAAAGCTGACAGACAGGGCTTTAAGAGGTTAAACTATCATCATCATCACAGTCAAAAACCTGAGATAAAAACACAGGAAAATACACAATAAAATGCCACACAATGTGTGAAGAAGCACACACAGAAACACGTACGGACGTACGGTACACTCACTCATTCAACAACTGCTCGTTATTTCTCAACAAACATAATAACTGCCACTGATGAATGATACTGCTGAGAGAGTGATGCTGTGTACTATAGTTTTTAGCTGGAGGAAGCTAACATAATGCTAACAGCTCCCTGCAGCCTCCCATAGTGAACCAATACAAATAGCAGAGCCATGATGCTACGGAAGAAGAGCCAACACAGCCAAGCCAAGGGGACAAAAACATCACATGTAAAGCCCACTGTTGACGCACACTTACCGGACAGCGGTGTGCACAGTCACAGCCCCCCCGGTGGTGGTGGTATATAAACCGACCGTTCACCCACCGTAACGTCGCGGTACGTGGAGCGTTTAGTCGTTTCCCCACACCACACACACACACACACAGAGAGAAGAGAGAGATATCATAAGGTTATTTGTCCAGTGTGTGTGTGTGTCTGTCAGGTGTAAACAGGGCTGGGTCATGTGCTTTCAGTCAGCAGGAACGTATCAACGGGTGGGCGGGGTCCCAATGGGACCGTCCCACACGACCGCACAGAACTAGAAGGGATAGAACGGCCATCCAACCTAGCAGCAGGCTTGTTGTACACTATTATAGGAATATATATATGTATTTAATAATTAACTGTTAGATAATGTAACAATTAACAGTCCTGACCTGCATTTACTTTTTTTTTACTTGAGTAAAGTAAAGGTAGGCTGGATAATTTTGTATTGGCGTCAAATATATAGGCTACTTCAGTGGTTCCCAAACGTTTTCATGTGAAGGACCCCAGATCGAGACGTATTATCCCGCGGACGCCCATTTGAAAAGATGTGTCATGCAGGGACCCCCGAGAAGATTGTTACGGCTCTAGCAGTGATTCTCAACCCGTTTAATTTCAAGGACCCCCCAGTTTGACATGCATTACGGTAGTCTACTACGGAACCCCGTTTAATGGCATTTCAATCTCCAAGACCCTAATTCATATTGTAAAATCAATGTTAATGTAACTCTGAGAGTGTACAAATGGAACCAAAACTAACATATCGCAAACTATCATTTAGCTGGGGGACCCCCTGGAACTCCCTCAAGGACCCCTGGAGGCCCACTTTGGGAACCCCTGCTTTATAGTACCAAACATAAATGTACTGTGCTATTACTCTGGGAGTCTACTATAGAATGGTCCATTAATTAATTTTCATTTATTTCATTAGTAATAAATGTGTTCATTACATTGTAGTACATTGTAGTTTTGCGAGAATGTTTGCCTCTGAGATGTATTGGATTAAAAGCCTAAAGTACTTACAGTACTAGGCAGTAAGTTAACTTTCCACCACTAACGATAATAATACATTTTATTTGTATAGTGCTATACATATACTGTAATGTAAACAAGCCTTATAATATTGAGCATACAATATCAAACATTTATATTTGTTTGGGCATTTGTATTTGTTTTATTAAGAATCTAAATGTATAACAAAATGCTAGAAGTACTGCAGGAACACATAACAAATACAGAAAGATTTCAGCGACAGCAGATAATTTCAGTAAGTCCAATCACAATTATTTTGCAAAGATATCTCAAAATGTATACGTATCTCATAATAGCTTCACATTGAGGTCTATTGGTAAATATGAAAAATAAACCAGAAACTAAAACAAACAAACAAATCACACAAAAGTGGTCTGTGAGAAGAATATGCTGTACACAATATACAGTATATATACATTATACATTTTACATACAAATATTCTCCACGTAATGGAATTATATTTCATTAATTACCATGCTATGATAGGGACGCCAACTAAGGCAATAAAAAAGTCAAAGTGATTTATCACTTTTCATCACGCACGCATGCATGCACGCACGCATGCATGCACGCACACACAATTAAATATAAAATATCAATCAAACGCTATACACAAGTACACAGACTACTGTGTTTTGTTTAGAGTGTACACAACACAGCTGCAATAGTTAGAACAATGATTTCCAAATTCATTAACATCAGGCACACCATGCCAGCTGATCTGACTCCATGGTTTAGGCCTTAGTGTGTTTTACATTAATTCATTAAGAGAGAGAGAGAGAGAGAGAGAGAGAGAGAGAGAGGTCTAACACTGTAATAAGAGCTCTGGTTGATCTACTGCAGGTCTAACTAACGCTGTGATAACCACTCTAGATGATCTATGTCTAACTAAAACTGTGAAGGTGGTCCATGATTTATTCTGAGATTTAGCCTCTCAGACCCCAAGACCTACAGTATATTTTGTCATTTTGTTGTCGTTGGATAAGATCTGTATCCACAATTCCATGATGTAGGTATTAATGTACCACAGGAGAGACAACAGGAAAACGTTGATCAAAAATATTGTTTACCTTCTCTAATTGTGTAGAATACACAAATAAATAATTGAACTGGGGGACTTTTTGGAATTGTAGGAGTTGAGGCATGATATTTTGGCATCCACAGAATTTTGTTTTGTGTGAAAATAGCCGATCTACAAGCTCACAATGTGTAGATTGGCTATTTTCAATTATTTTTTACAATGTTTGCCTCTTTCTTATATAGGCCTATTATTTTAAATATTTATTAAGACATTTTGGCCAATGGATGACAAGGTTTTATGTTATAATTTATTGATTACTTTTGATACAGTAAAGGTGGTTGCACACCGTCCACGTTTTTCCCCCTATTCATTTCGATGGAAGTTGCTCAGTGACATTTTGAAGCACCCCGGAAGAACGTAAACCGCCAACAACAGTTTACTCGTGCTAAATGCATGGGACCCAGCCTGCAGTACCAGATCTGACCAGTAGGCCTCGGCAGCTTCAGCCGTTGGCCGGCCAGCCAGCCGTCTTGGGGGGGGGGGGGGGGGGGGGCTTGGGTCCCCCACCGGGGGGTTGAGATTAGCACGGCTCTAGTTGATCTCCACGGTCTGCTCCTCGACGTAGACGATGTAATGGTGTGCGGAGCTGTCTCCTCCCCCCTGGGTGAGCACCGTCAGGGTCTCCAGCCCCTCCGTCTCCTCCACCACCATCAGCCGCTCGCCGGGACCACCCTCCTCCTCCTCCTCCTCCAACGCCGCCTCCACCTGCACCATCACCTGGTCGCCACGGTTACCGGACCCCTGCTCTCCCCGGGACACCTGGCAAGGACCACACAAGAAGAGCCACGTTGTTTTTTTTGTGATTTCACGATTTTTAGCCAGACGACTATCCCACAATCTCCGAAATGCTATATACCAGGGGGTTTTCAACAGGTGGTCCGTGGACCACTGGTGGTCCGTGGAGGTATTGCATGTGGTCCCTGACCATGTATGTATAGCAATGTAGCAAAGTGAAGATTTTGTATTTTCTTCCACGGAACAGTGCACTAATCCGCCTGTGCTCTGTTCCGTGGAAGTGTGTCAATGTTGTCAGAATTTGTGGGAAGTCTGAGGTTAAGAAATTCCACAGAAAAGGGAAATAGAATCTCAAGAAGGGTAAGTGTGTACCAGTTACCTGATTGAGTCATCGTTATTAGGAAATGTTAATGTGCCCATATAATCATGTCATCATGTGCTATGTCTTGCACGTATTTGCCATTTTTACTATATATATATATATATATATATATATATATATATATATTACTATTACTATTATTACTATTATTAAAATAGTTAAAATAGCTGATAATAGCCATAATGTATGGATGTAGATCTGCTAGTTGAATTTTAAAATATTTTTCAAGATAGTAAAATATGTAAAAAATAAGTTTTGGGATAAAGGTGGTCCCCAGGTTGATTCTTAGTCAAGGTGGTGGTCCCTGGTTCACAATCAGTTGAAAACCCCTGCTATATACCTGTAGAGTCTGGAACTACACATCACAAAATCATTTTCTTTCTGCTAAGCAGCAAGCTATACATGCTTAGATGATTTCTATTTTTATTTCTATTTATATTATTATATTAAAATTAGCGCGACTGTGAAGAAAACGGAAGTAGGGAGGATGGCTCCACTCCCGCTATATATTTTACTCACGAACAGAGCTTCCGTTCTTCAGACTGTATGACGGAAGCATTTGAAAATTTGCGAGAGGCAACAGTCTGTTGTTGTTTACCTGCTCCACCACGGTAACCGTGCCGGGCGCCATGGTTACCACAGAGGCCACGGCATCGGGATTCTCTGAGCTGAGCTCAATGATCTGCTGGAGGATGTTCACTGCCCCTGTGAACACACACACACACACACACACACACACACACACACACACACACACACACACACACACACACACACACACACACACACACACACACACACACACACACACACACACACACACACACACACACACACACACAGCAATGTTAATTAAACAAATTGGGGCGGCGGTGGCTCAGGGGTAGAATGGCGGGAATGGTTAACCGTAAGGTTGCCAGTTCGAACCCCCAGAGTTAGTGTCGAAGTGTCCTTGAGCAAGACACTGAACCCCTAACGTGTGGATGGGCGGGCAAGCCGGGCATTGAGATGAAATCAGATTAATCTGCTAAAACGAGAGAAAAAGAGTTCGGGACAATTTACATAAAATAACTGAATTTAATGTTAAATGTGAACATTAGGGGTTGGCAATTGTCATCCCCTGATGACACCCAAATGACAAACCCTAGAACCACGGCATTATAACAGTATTATTCTGTCTGTGTGGATAAGAAGAATCCACTTAGGGGTGGGCGATATGGAAAAATAAAATATCAAATGTGGTTTCAAGCAACATTTTTCATGCAGGTTTTTATGGTTATTTTTCAAGATACTCAACAGTACAACCACCTTACAAGGCAAAGGAGTAACAGACTCCTGAAAACCGTCGTTCTACAGAAGTATAAATTAAGGTATAGAACTTCAAATCATAGAATGTGCTTTCACTGTATGACGACGCACACGATATCTGTGAAAAGGCATATGGTGGAGACATTGAGATATTCATCACCATAATATCGCCCGCCGCTAAATCCACCAGTGTTGTTTTTGGCAGCACATTTTGATTTTAGTTTTAGTCACATTTTAGTCACCCGGAATGTTTCAGTGTTAAGTCTAGTTTCAGTCGACTAAATATCATAAGATTTCAAGTCGACTAAATCTACAGTTGATTTAGTCGACTAAAATGCATTTCGGCGGGCCTCGATGCCGTCGTAATGGCGGTGTTTTTACACCTGCTGAAAATAGCCGATCTAGAAGCTTATAGATCGGCTATTTTCAGCATGCAACTAATTGTAAAATGACTTATACTGCATCTCTCGTCCACTAGTCCCTTCCTAACATTTTAGTCTAGTTTTCATTTGTTGACGAAATTGTCAGTATGTTTAGTCTTAGTTTTAGCTTAGTCTTCATGTCGTTTCCATGTGGTTTTCGTCAGTGGAAAAAGGTAGTCGACGGACATCTCTCGTCTTAGTTTTAGTCGACGAAATCAACGCTGAAATCCAACCCCTTTTGGTGTTAGCATTACGTTACGCTTTAGCTATTGAAAAATAGCAGATCTACAAGCTCATACGAGCTTGTAGGTCTGCTATTTCTCGAAAAGTCGAAGAACGACCGACATAGAAACATAGCTTTTTCAGAAAACTGTCAGGATGTGGAAGACATTTGTTTAGAATCTGATCTCAGGTCAGAATGAAAACTGTCAGGACGTGGAAGACATTTGTAAGAATCTGATCTCAGGTCAGAATGGGTGGGTCAGTTTACCGGCGTTGTCCTGCAGCGCCGCTACCGCTGCCTCCGTCTGCTGCTCCTCATCCTCCACGGAGACGTACTGTCCCTCCGCCGTCTCCAACACCTCCACGAACACACAACACAACACAGTCACAGTTCAGCACGCGTGCGTGTGTGTGTGTGTGTGTGTGTGTGTGTGTGTGTGTGTGCGTGCATGTGCGTGCGCGTACCTCCCAAGCACTGTGTCCGTCCACCAGTTTCAGGTTGTGTTTGTTCTTTAGGTGACGGTTCAGCTCCCACTTGGTGCCGTACACAAACTTACACACAGGACACTTCAGGGCTCCTACACACGCACGCACACACACACACACACACACACACACACACACACACACACACACACACACACACGTGCACACATAAAATGATCTAAAAAAAGTGCAATAAAGTAAAATGCTGCTTTAAATAATGTACAATACGTGTTCAATCTCTGACTGTGTTAACTATCTCTTAAGAGTTCACACAGGTGTCCGTTAGTGTGTCTACTGGTTAGTTAGACCTGCTGCTGGTCTAGGATCAGATCCGTTGTGGTGCCTCCTGGCTAACCTGGACAATATAAGACACGGACTACAGTGGACCGGGTGGGTGGTATACACACTACAGCCTGGTGTACCTTGTGTTTCCACAGCGTCTGTGTCAGTCAGTCCAGGCCCGGCATTCTGGTACTCCTGTTCAGGGTGTTTCCGATTGTAGTGTCTCTTCAGAGGCCCGGCGATGTTACACGAGTAGTGGCAGTGGGCGCAGCGGTAAGGCTGGATACACACACGCGTGCACACGCATACAGACACGCACACACACACACACACACACACACACACACACACACACACACACACACACACACACACACACACACACACACACACACACACACACACACACACACACACACACACACACACACACAGTGAAATAAAACTTGAATAAAGGCAGCGTTGTGAGGTTGTATAGTTCACATTTATCTGTGGAATGTATAGTGCCTCAACTCCTACAAGTGCTTGTTAGGGTGGGGGAATTCCCAGAAGAATGTTTGACTAATGCCTATGTTTGTCTGCCCAGAACAATGAATATACTGGGCTATCCACTAGAGGGGGCTCATGTTCACTAAAAGCAACACAATGTGTTGAGTGTACACATACACAAGTCCTGCGTGCGTTGCGAGCGAGCGTGTGTGTGACTGTGTGTGTGTGTGTGTGTGTGTGTGTGTGTGTGTGTGTGTGTGTGTGTGTGTGTGTGTGTGCGCTAACCTTAAAGTCAGCATGCTGTTCCATGTGTCTGAGCAGAGTAGGCTTAGAGACGGACGTATAGTCACACTCGGAGCAATGAAACCTCCTCCCTGGAAAACAACACATCCACATCCTCATCATCATCATCATTACTACACTAAAACATCAGTCTGGATCTTTGATTCTCTGAAAAGTCTGTTCCATCGTCAATCCAAAGAAGCACATAATGGGTGCACACTGTACAGCAGTTTAGTGTAACAAATATTAATAACAGACATAAACAAGACACATTTCAAAACGAACCTATAATGAAAGCAATTAAGTCACTTTAACGACTATTTAAATAACCAAATTGTAATATATATTTTTTTATCCAACATGGAAATGGTTATTACGATTATGCAAAGATGACTGTGAGAGTTATAATGTTTAAAATATATTATTTCGAAAAGAGCAGTTCACAATCAATTCAACCCCTTTGTGAGTTTAGATCGCCTGGTTTCAAGTAGCCTATGCAGATCTCAAATAATTGCGATTAGACATGTGTGTGATATAACTGTGACGGGCCTAATAATGAGTACAGATGACAGTAAGTATCGAGTACAGTTCCAGTACCCTCTGCGGAGTGTGTGAGTCGGTGTGTCTTCAGGGTGACCTTGGACTTGAACTTCTTGCCACACAGGTCACACAGGTGAGTCCTCTCGGAGCTGTGAGTGTTCATGTGAGCGCGCAGGTTGCTCTTACTGCGCCCGGCGTAGTCACACACCTCGCAGCGGTACGGCTTCAGACCTGCACGCGCACACACACAAACACACGCACGCAAACACACACGCAAACACACACACACACACACACACACACACACACATAGTCATTTGTATCTAATACTTCCCTGCAGACTATTACCAGTAAGACGCCCTGGGGGCGTGAAAAACAACAGAGCTTCTTAACAAGTTGACGGCAGCATATGCCAAAGTATTTGCGCCTTTGATCTGTGAAAAAACACCCTCGTTCACATTGTATTGGACTCAGTTTCCCAGAAGCCCTTGCAAGCCGGCGGCGGCTTTGATTTCCGGTTACTTCATCATAACGCGACCGCCTCGTCACATTTGTCTGCGACAAATCCGGATTTTTATCATAATAATCAAACGACGGCGAATTAAAACACATTAAACAAATCGTGGCTACAACATGGTTTCAACAATTTAAAGCCCACAAAGTATTAATAGGGCACAGTTGAGAAGCAGGAGTTAAACTATTAATCTGGTGTCAGTGAGGTCAGATGTAAGATTTGCTTTCCGGCTCCATATATGCAGATGAGGTGATAGGTGATGATCCAGTCTTCTCCATGTATGATGACATCAGGGATCTCCATATATGGGTATTACAGGGATTGAAGGTGTCACAAGGCGTGACGTCACAACAAAATGAGTTGTTGTGGTGGCGGCAGTGGATCAGGGGCTAGAGTGGCCGGACGGCAACCGTGAGGTCCCCGGTTCGATCCCTGCGGGCTCCCCCAGAGTTAGTGTCGGAGTGTCCTTGAGCAAGACGCTGAACCCCTATTTGCTCCTGATGTGCAGGTTGGTGCGTGGCATGGTTTCCTCCGCCATCGGTGTGTGAATGTAATGCACAATCTATGTAAATGCGCCATTTACCATTTATTTACGTGTGTGTGTGTGTGTGTGTGTACCTTGGTGAGCCCAGATGTGTTGTTGCAGGTCACTGCTGTTCTTCAGGAAGTAGGAGTCACAGTAAGGACACTTCTCTGCTCGCTTCACCATCACACCCTTATTGTGTACTGCATCTGCATCTGTGCACACACACACACACACACACACACACACACACACACACACACACACACACACACACACACACATACACACAGACAGATGAAGACCTTTTGTGTGTTTTCTTTTGTGCGTGCGTGCGTGTGTGCGTGCGTGCATACCAGGGTGGGCGGTTCTGATGTGATGTCTCAGTCTGTTTTCAGGGTATTTCTGCTGACACACAGGACAGGCCTCTGTCTGCTGAGAAACAACACAACACAACACAACACAACAGAAAGGTTCAGCTACCCCAACATGTCTCTCCAACTCCACCAGAGGGCACTAGAGCAGTGGATTTCAACCAGTGGTCTCCGGGGACCACCAGTGGTCCTTGAGGGGGTTCCAGGTGGTCCCCAGAGAAATGGAGAGATGTTAATCAAATGGACCCTTATAGATCTTTAACTCTTGAGAGCGTAAAATGAAACCAATACTATGTACTATTTTTTAATTGGAATCCTGAAAAGTAACCTTTTTTATTTAATTTCAAATGCATTTACTTATAGTTATGTTAACTTTATGAACTATAAGTACAAATACATTGGATATAAAAAAAGACAACAATAAAATGTAATACTAGTAATTAAGCTACATATATAGACAGAAGTAATTAAAGCGGGTCATGTTTGCATGTTTAGAACTGTAACAGCTGAAATCAATAATATATCAGCATTTTGATATTAACCTGCAGGCCACATTAAGTGATGGTGGGGGGCGCATGTGGCCCCCGGACCGCCAGTTGCCCACCTAATGCAGTGGTTTTCAAACCTTTTCATTCCCATTATGTATTTGAGCCACGGACCACCATTTGATGACATTTAGCCTCTCAGACCCAAAACTAACGAATATTGTGTCGTCGATGATCAAAATAAGTATTCTTATAGCAAAAATAGCTGATCTACAAGCTCAAAACGCGTCGCACTGTGACACGTTTTGTTCTGTGTAATGGCTCATTTTTATTTTGTAGTACCACCAGTGTCTGCTTGTCATAGACCGGTAAAACGTTGGTATTAGTGAGTGACCCCATGGCTTTTCCCATTCTAAACTTACTGAACACATTCATAATAGTTTAATCTTTTCTTATTTCTTATTCTTACTACTCTTATTACGTTTGAAATGTACTAGGTATTTGTATGCTATGTCCTGTATGTCAGTCCTGTTTGTATTGTTTGATGTTTGATGTCTGGGGACTGCATATGGAAATTAGCAAGTTTAGCTAAAGCTGGTATCAATATACACTGTCCCGACCAAATAAACAAATAAAGTAAATAAAGTAAAGTATGCTCTGTGGAAGATAAACCCCTTCTAGCACCACCTACAGGCTTAAATATCAACTTTTCACACCAGATACATTATGAACCGTACCAATTTATATGACCCCAAGGGGTCGATTTAGGACTTCTATTTTACTTACTTCTATATTACTAATCTAATTACAGTATTATGATCTGGGGGCGTGTAGTATGTCATATTGCAATTTTGGGCATGTTAAGGAGCGCTTTTGACACCCCGCGGAGTGCGCAAAACGGCCTTGAATTAGTCATGGGTGTGTTTAAGGCGTGTTTGAGACGTACCCAATCAACATGTCCGTACTATTCTCTTTACCAGTCAGCTGATGTCACATACGGAATGCGCACTTTGGGGATCGTGGTATGACATTTCTTCAGGCTGGCACCATAGAAGACATGACATGCCTTTGTCACATTTGGGTTAATTATTCCTATTGCACTGCATGCTGTCACCTTTATGCCTCAAAAGAACAGACCCACCTTTCAGATCGGAATGGAATTGCGAGTAGATAGCAGCATATTGGCAAATTGACAATCCATGCGTAATTAATTAATTCGATAACGATAGAACCATGTACCATACAGCGAATGAAAGCAAGATTCCTAAGGAATATGGAGATTTTTACATTTAATAAAACGGTTGAGAAATGAGAGAACCATGAGTGTTTATAGGCTAATATCAACGTTTTTTTATGAAAGACCAAACGGGCTGTGAACTTGAAGAGCTCAATCACCATCCCGACACGGAAGAAATATAGCCTAGTGCATGCATGTATATGCACTGTTGCACTTGCACACAGTAGCCTACACACGCTCTTTATTTGTTTCTATTGAAAAACACCAGTAAAATAACGTTTATTATATTTTATTTCATTCAAGTCACGATGAAGGAATGAGTTGAATGCGTGCTGCGTAATGCTGTGGCCCCGATGGTATGGTCTTCGCTGAGTTCGCTCGTAGCATTTTATTGAAGAAGACTTGAATCGGGTGTGATACAGCATATGAAAGCACATTTCCCACGGATTATGGAGATGTTTTTATTTATTTTTAAGGTTGAGAAATGAAAGAATTATGGCCGTTTCTAATCTCAACATTTTTTTTAAAAAGACGCAAAACTGCCATGTCTCATAGAAACAAGTAAATAGGTCTATAAAAATAAGCGCATATAACAGGGGTCTGTAACCTATTTTAAATGAAGTGCCATGTTTTTATTTTCTAAATAGTGAGTCTGCCATATCCAGATTAATTTGAATGACACCACATTAAAATAAAAAAACATATTTTGATTGTCCACAAATATAAAGTTCTTCCTTCTTTTTAAATATGTTCTTGCACATTGTTATAATGATCATTATATATCCCCCTGCAGTCAGAGTTCATAGTTTTAATGAATGAATGTGATGCATTGTGAGCTGGTATAGATCTGCTATTTTCAAAAGTAATCTTTTTATTTAATTTTTGGATTAGCTGTCCTTAGTTGGGCAAATGCATTCATCTGGGGATCATTGACATCGGAATGTGCTGTGTGAGGATCACTGGTTTAAACAACATTAGGAGAAAAGCCCAAATAACCACTTTAGAAACAAGAAAAACAACCACACAGAAAGCAACTTTACAGAAAAATAAGCCGCTTATAATAAACAGACATGGCAACACTCTACCAGCTTCCCAGAGCCGCTCAAGTGTCAAATCAAACAGTGCTTTTTGCGTTTATGAGGTGGTCAGACCCACGTCTAATCGTTATGCGCTGAGTGTCTTTAGGTCAAGGGGCTTAATAGCAAATTGCGCAAAGCGAAAATAATTAACATATCGACACTCCCACAATGCTAAAATATTCAGGACCGCGGTAAGCCATAATGTGTGTGCGTTCAACACGGGTCAGTGCGTTCAACACGGGCCGATATGCCTTTCATAATACGAATGTGCGCAGAGCGAGGCCAATTTATGTATTTCCATTGGTAAAACGCACCTTCAAAATCTACCCACAAGGCTTTTCATCCAAGGCCACTGTTTGGTCAATTTCCCTTTGGGAAAATGAACTCTTACCGGGTTTGCTAGTGTGGCTTTTAGTGTTCACGTCGGAAACTGAATGTCCCGTGCTTCACTCACACATGTAACTTAATTCCCATTACTTGTAGAGATTCAATCCATGATGGAATATTTCAACTATGACACAAAATGTGCGTCCTTTGCGTCGGCCGGTGTGACCGTGTGACTTTGCATCTATTCAAGTCATTGCATTTACTTTGTATGTAATTTCGTCTTGCAGTTTTTTTAAAGAGAGCATGAGCATTTCACCAGACAATGGCCTGCCGCCTTGTGGTTAAGAGTGTCCGCCCTGAAACTGCAGAGGTCGGGGTTCGATCCCCGGCCGGGTCATACAAAAGACTGTGTCAAATGCGGTAATGTGTGTGACAAATCGTATGACTTTGATTTTTTTTTTTTTTTACTTCATAAAGAATAAAAGCGTATGGTACCCAGTGTTGTTTTTGGCAGCAAATTTCTATTTTAGTTTTAGTCATAGTCTCTTGAATAGTTTTCACTTAGTTTTAGTCACATTTTAGTCACCTGGAATGTTCTAGTCAAGTGTTTAGTCTAGTTTTAGTCGACTAAATGTCATACGATTTTAGTCGACTAAATCTACAGTTGATTTAGTCGACTAAAATGTGTTTTGACAGGCCTTAATGTCGTTGTAATGACATATTTTACACTTTGGTTGCATGCTGAAAATAGCAGATATACAATCTCACAACGCGCAACGCGTTGTGAGATTGTATATCTGCTATTTTCAGCATGCAACCCAGCATAAAACTGGATCACTTGTACACTAGTCCCTTCCTAACATTTTAGTCTAGTTTTTATTTGTTGAGGAAATTGTCAGTAAATTTAGTCTTAGTTTTAGTCAACGAAAACAACACTGATGGTACCCAGACCCAAGTCCAAGGCTTTACCTGCTGCTGGTGTGTCTTCTCATGCGCCTGCAGTTTGTATTTGTCCGGCGTGGCGTACGGGCAGCCGGCCTCCGAGCAAGGCAGCAGCAGGCCGCTGTGCTTCTGGACCAGGTGGCGCTTCAGGCAGCTCTTGGTGATGGACGAGTAGCTGCACTTGGAGCAGTGGTGCATGTGCTCCTTGGTGTGCGTGCGCACGTGGAGGTTGTAGTGAGCCTGGTACCAGAACAGCTTCCCTGATGGGACGGCACAAGGAGAAAGCACCGGTTAAAACCCGGCTCGCATCCCGGGCCCGGAACGCCAGAGCAGAATCCAATAGATTCCGAAAGTATACGGTATTTATTGATGTTTGGCATTAAGGACTGGTGTTTTGTCAGAGTAAAAAGGCTAACATTTTACAATTTAACTGCTAAAGGCCCATTCATAGTCTGGATTTTCGGTGATGAGGTGACCACCGCTCCAGTGGTGAGCTGACCACCGGAGCTGAAATAACATTGAGCGGTGGTGAGTAAAAACAGAGAGAAGGGCTGGAGCGGTGGCGGTGGTTTGCTCTTCACTGCGGCTCGTGACGTCATGTTGTAGTTCGGTGGTCACCTAACCACCGAAAATCCAGACTATGTATGAGCCTTTAGTCATGGTTTTTCATTTATCCAAAGTAAGTTAACCTGGTATGAATGTTCTTTTTTAAGTAAAGCTCTGTTTCGCACACAGGGGGGATCGAATCAGAAGCATTTTGGCCACAAGCACGGTCCTCGGACCTTAGCGCAAAAACAGCGCTATACCAGAAATCACACAGGCTGGGGCAGGCTACTCAGCTGGTGCTAAATCAACATATCTTATAATAATAATAATAATAATAATGGATTGCATTTTTATAGCGCTTTTCTATGCACTACGTGCCTACTCAAAGCGCTTTACAATGGTCCATTCATTCATACATTGGGAGGTGAAGCGGCGAACAGTTGACGCCAGTGTCCTCACTTCCCACATTCACACACCAATGGTGGCGACCACTGGAAGCAATGTAGGGTTCAGTGTCTTGCCTTAAGGACACTTCGATGTGGAGGAGCCCGGGATTCGAACCGCCGACGCACGGATCATTGGACGACCTGCTCTACCTCCTGACTGAGCCACAGCCGCCCTGTGTCTGTCTTCTACTTCTGAAAGCTTTTCATCATTCCTTGCGTTTTCAGCTCCCCCCCCTCCACAAATAATGCAGCTCAACTCAAGCTCTCTCTGAGTAACTTTGAGGCCCTTCTTCTTCTCAGAGATGTGTTTCAGGCTTGTTGATGGAGTCTCACCGCAGTACTGACACTCCAGGTCTCCGTAGAGCCTCCGGAGGCGTAGGAAGGTCTCCATGTTGAGCTGCGTCTTCTGCAGTGACGACAACACCTGCTGGAAGGCAGTCTGCTCTGCAGAGTCCACCACGGATACCTTGACAAGAAGGTCACACGGTGTGTTAAGACCACAGCCCTATTATACAGTACGAGCACAGGTGTACTAGTCTCTACAATGTAGGGCATCTGGCACTGTATTAACACCTGCCTGAGGTGGTTTTTAACCATGTCGAATATGTGTTTTTTTGAGAGGCGCTATAGCCCCTCCGATGTCTGGCTTTTTATGTGTGACGTGACGTGTGATTTATTACATTTTTGTACCTTTCCATGCTGCACAAACTGCTTTGAAAGAACACATACTGTATAGGATGATGATCATAATGATGCTAATGTTTCTAAATAATGTACACATCTGCATACGATGTTGTTTACACAATTACATGGATGACTTTTTTGAGTGTTTATTTGTCATCTTATACCTGGTGAATTGCTGGCGTCGGTCCTTGAGCGCCGTCCGACTCAGGTGCATGCACGTTTTCGTCTCCGGGCGCACGCGGCGCGTCCGGCCCGCCGCCCTGCGATTGGCCCCCCGCCGCCCCCTCTGACCCGTTGTGCGTTTCGCCGCGTTCCTCTTGTTGTCCGTCTCCCGTGGGAGTGGCCGTTTTCCGACCGGCTGCTTCAGGCTCCGCACGCCCCTTCTCCTCCTCCTCCTCCTCCTCCCTCCTTTCTTCCTGAGCAGTGGCTGTGCTCCTCTCCTCCTCCTCCACCCCCCTCTCCTCCTCCTCCTCCCTCCTTTCTTCCTGAGCAGTGGCTGTGCTCCTCTCCTCCTCCTCCACCCCCCTCTCCTCCTCCTCCACCCCCCTCTCCTCCTCCTCCTCCCTCCTTTCTTCCTGAGCAGCGGCTAGGCTCTCCTCCTCCTCCACTACCCCCCTCTCCTCCTCCTCCTCCCTCCTTTCTTCCTGAGCAGCGGCTAGGCTCTCCTCCTCCTCCACCACCCTCCTCTCCTCCTCCACCCCCCTCTCCTCCTCCTCCTCCTCCTCCTCCTCTGCTGCTCCTCCCTCCCTCTCCTCCCCTTCTCCCCGTCTCCTCTTCTCTCCGCTGAACTCCTGGGGCCTACCCGCCGCCTCTTCCTCCGTCCTTTCCTCCGCCCTCCCATCGCTCTCGCCTCCTTCCATCTCCTCCTCCTCCCGTCGTCTCTTCTCCCCCTGCTCCCCCACCTCCTCCTCCACCACCTCCCCCACCACCACCTCCCCCTCTCCTCGCCTCTCCGCGTCCCCTCCGGGCGGCGCCAGGCAGTAGCTGCGCGCGATGCAGTCGGCGAAGGCGCGCTCTGCGGCGTCGCCGCCGCCGCCGTCGGAGGCACACTCCGCCGGGTGGGCCTCCGCCAGGTGGGCCCTGAGCCGCGGGGAGCTGACGAAGGCGCCGCTGCACAGGCTGCACACGTACAGGAAGAGGTGCTTGCGCACGTGGGCCGCCAGCGTGGCCATGTTGGTGGTGGCGTGGTCGCAGAGCAGGCAGGCGTAGGGCCGCAGGGGCCCGTGCACCAGCAGGTGGCGCTGGCGCTCCAGGTGGTTCTTGAAGCGCCGGCCGCAGGTGGAGCAGTGGTATAGCAGCTGCCTCTGTCCCTGGCGGGTCTTCAGCCTGGTGGCGCAGGGGGAGAGAGAGAGAGAGAGAGAGAGAGAGAGAGAGAGAGAGAGAGAGAGAGCAGTGTTCAATTCCTCCACTACTACTACAACTACGAGGAATAGTGTTCGTCGACGACCCTTTTTTCACGGACGAAAGCTAAATAAAAGCTAAGCCCTCATCACAAATGTGATGAGGTCAGAGTGTTTTTCGTTCAAAAATAATTCTTGCAATGGATTCAGAATCATGAATACCCCCTTGTTTGACATGTTAAATGCTACTTAAAGTATAATTAAAATAGACATTTTGGCATGACAGATGTGTTTGCTTGTAGATCGGCTATTTTCGGCACACAGCTTTGACATGATTTGATCTTGAACAAACACAAAGTACGGGAAACTGCATACTCCATACATCATCAACGCAAGGACACAGCACAGCCATTTTTGTTCAAGAAAAGAAAAAACGCTCATCACGGCCCGCCAAAAATAACTGGTTGATGTAGACTAAATCAACCGTGGGGATTTAGTGGAGTGAATCCTACACAGACCTGAGTTGCTGGTAGCTGTGTTGGACGTCGGGGTCTTTGAGGTCGTGTCGTTGCTCCATGTGCCTGAGCAGCGTCTTCACGTCGGAGTACTTCTTCTGGCAGAACTCACAGTGTTGCTTCACCTTCAGATGAACCCGCTCCACGTGGACCTGAACGCAAGCACAAGCTACCTTCAGATCAGGGACGTGCACACATAAGACGTCAAAGGGGGCTTCAGGCCCCTGCCCTTTTACCTGTCTGTAAAACAACTGCCCTTTCCAGACCACGGATGCAGCATTTACTAATGGTGAAAGAAATGGAAATACCACTCCTTTCCATGCCATGCCGGAAGGAAGGCAGCATTCAGGAGAATTTATTTTTTTCCCCAAAGTCTCCTGAACTTAACATGCGCAACTTAACATCTGTAAGCTCTCAACGCGTCGCAGCACCACGTGTTGTGAGCTTGTAGATCTGCGATTTTTGTCCAAAAGTGCCCTCTTAACGGGATTTCAGCCCCTGCCCCTCGAACACTCTCTGCACGTCCCTGCTTCAGATGAGCCCGCTCCACATGGACCTGAACACAAGCACAACTACTGATATGGAGCTGGACAATTAGTCATGTGACCATATATCGTGAATAGATTTGAATCGATTCACAATCACACTGGTGGCAATTTAATTTAATTGCGATTAAATTGCAATTTCGAATCGTGATGCAAACAGTAGAGGGCACGTACAAAAATAAAGAGAAGAAAATACAAGCGTTTTCACTGAAAGAATCATGACAAATCGTATCATGATTCAAGTGAATCGTTGCATGCCTATTGAACATCCATAATAACTCTCTCTCTCTTGCTGTCACCCCACCATCAAACAGTAATATAACACATACTATTTGATTGCAAGCCTAACCAAAAAGGTCTGCAACTGCTTGCAACTTGTGTTGTGTCTCTCGATAGGGGAAAGTTTCTGTTATGTTGTTTTGTCATTGATGTGAAAATGTGACAAAATTGTACTGTGGTGTATCTCGACGACACTGCAAATGAGGGGAGAAAACCCAATGTCTTTCGAGAATTATTATTTTCTAAATAAACGTGAAAATAAATCAAATACATAAATATATAAATAAATAAAAATGGTTACCTTAAGGTGACCAGGGCTGAGGCAGGTGAAGGAACAGTGCGGACAGCTGAACTTCTCTCCGGTGTGTTTCCTCAGGTGCACATTCAGGTTGGCTGGAAAGGGAGCGATAAACAATTAATTTACAAGTAACAACGAACCTGAAGTCGGTCCTGCTGCCTCCTGCATTATGTGCACATTCAAAAGGCCGTTGAGTGATATATCCAACGAGCACTTCCAAACTCCAACACAGAAATTAATCAGCTGCAAGGAATTTCTAGACAGAAAGTATAGCTCATACTAGCCGCAACACCATGTGCGGCTACGCCGGCTAGTATGAGCTACTTGCCCATAACTTAATGGCAAGATGGCCGCGGTCTGCATAAGGTCTATTGTTATGCTTGTCACTGCCAGGGGCAAAAGTATCAGATCCACAAGATCGAAAGGTGGTGCGAATACATGCGCTTCGAGCTTGTAGATCTGCTGCTTTTGCCATTTTTTTTATTTGGATCCTGAAAAGTCTTTGGGAGGTTTTCAGATTTTTTCTGAAATCTAAAAAGGACACAGATGCTCCCCCTACCATTTTAATGGCTTTAACGCATTCAGGACATGAACCTCTTTTGGTGTTTGAAGCATTATGTTATACTTTAGCTGTTCATCGAACAAACACAAAGGTAGGAGCGCACACCAGTAGTGGGGAGGTGCTGACCGCAGGAGATAAAAGTCACGATGCCAACATTTTTTTAATTTTTCCAACGTTTCGGCAACAAGTTGCCTTCTTCAGGGAATGACTTTAGCCGTTGTAAAATAGCAGATCTAAAAGCTCATAGCGCTACGACCTTGTAGATCTGCTATTTATTTATTTTTAATCGTGAAAATGTGGCGCAAATTTTTGAATATATATTCTTTCACAGCGAACAGTTTTAACTCAAACTGCTTCTGGGGGGGGGGGGTCCCTGGAACAACAGATTTTCAGACGGGTGGTCGGCGGCCAATTACATGTAATTTTTGACATTCTTGACATGAAATATTGAGCACCACTGATATAGAAACATGAGGTATTTCAGAAAACTGTCATGCTATAGAAGCCTTTTTTTTATTCAACGTCAGGCCTTTAACCCATTTTGGGCAGGAACCCCTTTTGGTGCTTTAGCTATTGAAAAATAGCAGATCTACAAGCTCATAGCGCTACGAGCTTGTAGATCTGCTATTTTTGAAAAATCGAACGACTGACATAGAAACATAGCTTTTTCAGAAAACTGTCATTTTCAAACAGACATTTTTAGAATCTGATCTCAAGTCAGAATGGGTTAAATGGCTTTAATACAGTATGTGAGTGGTTGATGCTCAGCGACACCTTTTCCATACTCGTGTATATTCCCTTGAGTAGAAAAACTTCACAGGACTCAGTTGTAAAAATATCACAAAAAAGATTTAATCCAAAAAATGTGTTCATTAATACAAAGTAATCAAAAACAAGTTCTCAACTCAAAAATAGACTACGGTCAAAAAACCGTGTCGCTCTGATATCTGATATTGTGCACAAACTGACTGTACTGCTCTGCACAAACTCTGCCTCTGTCTGCCCTGCACACACTCCAGAGTCAATTAGCTGAATCTGCCCTGACCTGCACACACTCAGCTGTTAGCAACTGCAATTAACTCAGGCAACCAGAGCTCTCTTCTTAAAGCTACATTAACATCATGTTTTTAACCTAAAGCACATCACCAATAATTAAACAAATTAACTTAATTAAGCCTTTTAACATAGCTAATTTAACAATCATAATGCAATAAGCATGAACAGTTAAACCAAAATACAAAACACAAAAATAAAGCTGTAATCATTCAAATAATCACATATTCAAACTTGGCTCCCACATACCGGCCCCTAATTGTACTCTTAACTGGAGACAATTACACAAAATATATAACACACATGGAGCCAAAGACCTTAAATCACTCTGTGTCTTCTTTCGTCGTTGCTTGATCACCATCCTCAGGCTGTGTGTGTAAGTGTGTATGAAAAGGGGGGGGGGGGCATAGTCTGTATTTAGGACTTCGAAAGCACTGTCTCATTCAGCCTCTTGGAGAAGGCAAATCTTCGTGATTGGCCTGTCGAGCGAACTGGTTTTGGTCTTGATACGGACCTGACGTACCAATCCATACTTGTCTGGGGTTGTTTGAATGATCTTCCCCATGACCCAAGAATTGCGTGGGGCAGAGTCGTCGACAATCAACACAATGTCTCCAGTGACGAAGTTGCGTGACAGACGGGTCCACTTGTGGCGCTCTTGCAGCTGTGGAAGATATTCTCTTGTCCAACGCTTCCAGAATATGTCCGCCATGTATTGGACTTGTTTCCACCTCCTAAGTGCATACAGATCTTGTCTGTCAAACAGGCCTGGCGGTTGAGACGGCTTAGTCTTGAGGAGCAAGAGATGATTTGGCGTAAGCGCTTCCAAATCATTTGGATCGCCAGACGTCTTGGTTATAGGCCGACTGTTGATGATGGCCTCTGCCTCACAAAGCAGGGTGTGTAGGCCCTCCTCGTCGAGAGTCTGTAGCTTAAGAGTGGTGCTCAGGATCTTCCTTACAGACCTGATCATTCTCTCCCAGACTCCTCCGTGGTGGGAGCCGGTGGGAGGGTTGAACATCCACTGGATGCCACTCTGACGTAGAGTGTCCTCGATCTTGGAGTTATTCCACTCTTCAATGGCTCTTTTAAGCTCACGCTCAGCTCCAACAAAGTTTGTTCCATTGTCTGAGCGGAGGATTTTCACCTGGCCTCTTCTAGCTATGAAGCGACGAAGAGCATGTATAAAGGAATCGGTATCCAGTGAAGATGCTACTTCCAAATGTATTGCACGGACTGTCAAACATGTAAAGATGACTCCGTACCTTTTCACCACACTTCTTCCACGCTTTACTTCAAACGGGCCGAAGTAGTCCACTCCAGTGTTGGTGAATGGCGGATCATCTGGCAGGACCCTGTCTTTAGGTAGGTCAGCCATCTGCTGCTGACCCGCAGCTCCATGTGAGCGCCGGCAAACAAGGCACTTTGAAAGGATTCTCCTTATAGCTGAATTTGCGCCAGGGATCCAATACTTTGATCTCAACTTAGAGAGCACATGATTGCGACCACTGTGACCCAAGTTCTCATGGATCTCCCTGAGGATCAGGTTTGCGACATGATGATTCTTGTCCAGGATTGCTGGCTGCTTTGCCTCCTCTGGCAGAGCTGCCCTGCTGAGTCTTCCTCCTACTCTGAGGATGCCCTCTTGGAGGACTGGATTGAGCCTGCAAAGGCTGCTACCTTTCATTACGCCTTCGCCTCTTTGAAGTGCAGAGATTTCTTTAGAGAATGTCTTTTGTTGACAGTAGCGAAGGATCTCCTGTTCTGCTTCTGTAATGTTCTCCATTGTGAGCTTACAGGGGTCTGCTCTCAAGAGACTTGCCTTGAAGCCTTTCATCTCCCGGTCCACTTCAGGAGGAGAAGAAGTAGCATTCAACTCTTTCCTTTTACGCCCAAGGCTCAGTAGAATGCTCTTGAACTTAAGCATCCAAGCGACTGCCTTCCTAAGGCGAATCCAAGAAGAGAAGTACTGCATGAATTCCAGAACGGCATCTGCTTGATCTGTAACTGCAGTAGCACTGACCACGGCGTTCCTTACCTCTGGGTCCTCCGTGGTTAGGTCCCCAGGGTTGTCCAAGTTCTCGGGCCATTCTCCCATAGGCTTGGTGAGAAATTCCGGCCCCTGTAACCAAGTGTGGGTCTGGATGAATTTCTCTGTCTTGAGTCCCCTTGAAGCATAGTCTGCAGGGTTCAGTGAAGTATTGACATATCTCCACTGGCCTGGTTTAGAGATCTTCAAGATGGTCTCCACTCGGTTCGCAACAAAAGTGCGGAATCTGCTTGTCCTATTTCCTATATACTTCAGCACAGTTGTGCTATCCGTCCAGAACACAGATTCTTCGAGTTCCAGCTGCAGCTCCGATCTCAACATCTTGTCCATCCGAGCAGCCATGGTAGCTGCAGTGAGCTCCATGCGTGGAATCGTCACAGGCTTGAGTGGAGCCACTCTGGCCTTCCCCATGACAAATGCACAATGCACCATGTTGCTGCTGTTCCTCAGTAGCATGTAGCTAACTGTCCCGTACCCTTCTTCGCTTGCATCAGCAAAGTGATGAAGCTGACAGAATACTGCGTCACCAAAGCCTGCAGGCTTGTAGCACCTTGGGACACTGATGTCCACCAGCAGGTGAAGCTCCATTTTCCATGCTGACCATTCACGAGCCAAGTCATCAGGTATCAGGTCATCCCAGCCTAACTTCAGTCTGCAAAGCTTTTGCAGGATTCCCTTGGCTGGCAGCACGACTGGTGCCAGGATACCCAATGGGTCATAAACAGAACTAACTATGGATAAGAGGTTTCTCCTGGTGGGTACTTTGTCTGGTATGACGACCTTGAACTTGAAGCTGTCTGACTGGGTACACCAGTGCACTCCCAAAGCTCTTTCTATAGGAAGTGCGTCACGATCCAGGTCAAGCTCCTTCACTTCCGTAGCCCTCTCCTCTTCTGGGATGGCAGATAGCACAGCTCTATTGTTGCTTATCCATTTGGTGAGCCTAAATCCGCCCTTTCCACATACAGCTCGCAAGCTGTGGTACAACAACACTGCCCCCTTTTCCGACTGCACTGATTTTAGACAGTCATCCACGTAGAAGTTGTGTAGCACCGTGTCAACTGCTTGGGCGGTGAACTGATTTCTGCTGTCTTCTGCACATTTCCGCAGAGCGAAGCTGGCACAGCTTGGAGATGAGGTGGCACCGAACAAGTGCACAACCATCTTGTACTCCTCCATCTCCTTGTTGATGTCGCCTGATGTCCACCAGAGGAACCGGAGAAGGTCAGAGTCTTCATCTGGTACCTTCACCTGATGGAACATCGCTTCCACGTCTGCCATGACTGCCACTTCCTCTTGTCTGAACCTGGTGATGACACCAAGTAGAGTACTCGTGAGATTTGGTCCCTGCAGCAGTTGGTCATTTAGAGTGGTGCCCTGGTAGGAAGCTCCGCAATCGAAGACCACTCTGAGCTTCTGCTTCTTGGGGTGATAAACCCCATGGTGTGGCAAGTACCAAACTCTACCATCATCACGGTTGAGGTCCTCGCTGGGTACCTTCACGGCATAACCCTTTTTAATGATGTCACCAAAGAATGCTGAATACTCTGTGTGGAATTTTGGATTCTTCACAAACTTCCGCCGTAAGTTTAGGGCGCGCTGCTTGGCAATCTTACGGTTGTTGGGCATTCTCATGTCCTTGTTCCTCAGTGGCAGGGCGATGCTGTAATGTCCCTCCACAAGTGTAGCTGACTGTGTGGCCATGTCAATAAACTGGAGATCTTCTCTTGACAGCGCCAGCCTTTCCTCTTGCTCACACTCCGGGAAGTCATTCTTGAACTGCTGACTCCAGAGTTCATCCAGTCTGGCAACTGATATACGGTTGGCTGAAACCTGTCTCAGTCTACTTGTTGTTCTGTGTCCTGTGTATTCTCTGAGAGGTCCGTTGATCGTCCAGCCAAGCCGTGTTCTTACAGCATATGGGCCGTCATCCACACTGGCAATGACCTGCCAGGGTTCAATAGCCTTGGGCGCATTAGTCCCGATAAGCAGTCCTATCTCTGCATCGACCTTTGGGAGTAACACCTGCTGAAGGTGAGGCCACCTGTTGACGTCCTCTTGTTGAGGAATATTGTCTTTAGTTGCAGGAATGTTTTTCTGAGAGTAGGTATCAGGGAGCTCCATAAAATCATTACAGCCCAAACCGCTCACTTCTAAGCCTGAAACCATGTGGCTGTTAACAACTCTTTTGTCTCCCATGGTCTTCAGCAAGATGCGTGTCTTTCTGCCTGTCATGTTGAGCTCTTTCATTAGTTCCTCGGTACAGAAGCAGGCGGTACTGCCAGGATCAAGGAAAGCGTATGTGGTTGTAACCTTTTGGCCTTTGTTGCTCTTGACCTGTACTGGAACTATAGCTAAGACACCTTCTGAGTTCTCAGCACCTATAGCCCCACACAAAGTTACATCAGTACCCACATACCCACTTATAACTGACTGTCTTTCTTCCTCGGTTGTCTCGCCTTCAGTTCCTGGCTCCTTGTTTGCAACATTATTTTTGGCATTAATGTGCAGCACCGTAGGGTGTGTCTGTGTACAGACTTGGCAGCTCAGCTTCTCCGTACATGAATTACTCATGTGCCCTTGTTCTAGACAGCTGAAACACAGACCCTTTGTTCGTATAAAGTCAATCTTCTCCTTATGAAGCAATCTCTTAAGCTTCTTACATTGCTCCATAGTATGTTCTCCACCCTGACAGAAGAGACATGGTTTGGAAAAAGCAGAAACTTTGCCAACGACTTCACCCTTAGGCTTAGGACTCACTGCTTGGTTACTGGTGATAGTTGCGGCTGTGGTGAAGCCTGTCTTCCTTCCACTACTCTTGTGCAACCTCTCATCAAATTGACCTTTAGCTTGAGTCTTCGTGGCTACATCCTTTATGTCGCCAAAGACCGGGTGCAATAATTCCTTAGCTTGCTTGTTGACGAAGTTCACAAGGTCGTTGAACTTGACTCTCCGATCTTCTCTGTCCTGAATACCACAGACTAAGCCTCTCCACCTTTCCCTCAGTTTGTACGGGAGTTTGGCAATAATGGCACGCATGTTAGCTGCATTGTCTAACTCTTCCATGTACTCCACATCAGTCATGGCGTTACGACATCCTGTGAGATAGAGACCAAAGGATTGGAGAGCTTCTCCGTCATCAGACTTGATGTTAGGCCAGTCCATAGCCTTATTGATGTATGCCACTGAGATCTTGTAGGCATTTCCGAAATGTTCTTCCAGTAGTCTCCTGGCTTCTCTATAGCCACGCTGAGGTTCCATATGGAGACAGCTCCTTATCAGCTCCCTGGGCTGTCCGCCTGTGTACTGCTCCATGAAATAGAGCCGGTCTTTGCTACTCTCTGTCTTGTCCTCTACTCCATGTTCGAACGCTCTTATGAACAGCCGATACTCCAGAGGGTCTCCCTTGAACACAGGTATGGTCTGAGGAGGCAGAGAGGTTAATCTTTGTTGCTTAGCTAGCATTTCGGCAACACCTTGTAAAGACTGTGGTGTTGCCTGTGGAGTAGATGCAGCATTGTAGACATTAGGCTGAGCGTCATTAATTGGTGCTGTGACTGAGGGATGCTTTGATGGCTGGTTAACTAGCAAGTGTATAGCCTTTTTAGACTCGAAATAGGAGTTCATTCCGTCGTGACCTGCAGCTCTGGATGCTCTTGATGCTCTGGATGAGGCACGAAATGCATCATACTCGTTTAAGATCTTCATTTTTGCATCAGAAGCTGCTAAAGCAGTTTGCATCTCCAGTGCCTGCCTTTCTCTTCTTATTTGAGCTTCCAGCTCCTCATTTTGTCTCTTTAGTTGAGCTTCCAGCTCCTCATTTTGTCTTTTCAGTTTGACTTCCTGTTCTTCTCTTTCTCTTTTCAGCTTAGCTTCCCGTTCTTCCAACTGCTGTTTCTCTCTTAGAGCAGATGCTTGGGCAAACAACGCAGCTCTCTCCAATTCTGCCTTTAATCGAGCAGACGTAGCAGACGTTGACGCACGTGAGGATGAACGAGAACCAGAAGCTGCCTTGCTCTTGCCAGCTGTGATGGACACACTATCTGATGGCTGCACCTCATTGTTACATTTTTCTGCTTCTGCAATACGTAGATAGGCCTCTTCCATCCAAGTGTTAGCACTGTCTACGAAACCATGAAAAGCTACAGCCTTGGGTTCAAACCATGTAATGTCATCTGTTTTCATTTCTTCTTCAGAAATCTGTTGCAGTATCCCTTTAACACTGTTATGCGACTCACAAAACTCCCCAAACAGACTGTTGTATTCCACCATCAATACAGTTTGGATTTCTGTTAAGCATTTATCATCACCTTCATCCATTAGCTGGCGTATCTGGTTCATTTTACCAGTTAGTTTAGCTAGCTTAGCTTTCCGTGTTTTAATGGCACGTTGACATTTCTCATCCAATGCTTTGGGTGTCATTTTAACAGCCCTTGCTTTCACAACTGTGACTGAATCTTCACATGCGTGCTCCTCCATTGTTTGAGCAAACTGGCTTACAGTGCAGTCTGGTAATTAGCGTCCAAAGTAGAAAGAGGCTAGTAAGCTGGCTCGTTAGGTGAAACAACACCTGGCAGAGAGTTGAACATAAAAACTTTACTCACGACCACTTTAACTTGGAAGATTTGGAACTCTTCTTTCCTTGCGGTTTCCAATCCTTAAAGAATGTCCGTTTTATCCAAGTAGAGCAGGTTTATTGACTCTGGAGTGTGTGCAGGGCAGACAGAGGCAGAGTTTGTGCAGAGCAGTACAGTCAGTTTGTGCACAATATCAGATATCAGAGCGACACGGTTTTTTGACTAATGTGAGTGGTTGATGCTCAGCGACACCTTTTCCATACTCGTGTATATTCCCTTGAGTAGAAAAACTTCACAGGACTCAGTTGTAAAAATATCACAAAAAAGATTTAATCCAAAAAATGTGTTCATTAATACAAAGTAATCAAAAACAAGTTCTCAACTCAAAAATAGACTACGGTCAAAAAACCGTGTCGCTCTGATATCTGATATTGTGCACAAACTGACTGTACTGCTCTGCACAAACTCTGCCTCTGTCTGCCCTGCACACACTCCAGAGTCAATTAGCTGAATCTGCCCTGACCTGCACACACTCAGCTGTTAGCAACTGCAATTAACTCAGGCAACCAGAGCTCTCTTCTTAAAGCTACATTAACATCATGTTTTTAACCTAAAGCACATCACCAATAATTAAACAAATTAACTTAATTAAGCCTTTTAACATAGCTAATTTAACAATCATAATGCAATAAGCATGAACAGTTAAACCAAAATACAAAACACAAAAATAAAGCTGTAATCATTCAAATAATCACATATTCAAACTTGGCTCCCACACAGTATGTTCACCTTTAATGGCCGAGGCGTAGTCACAGTGTGGGCACTGGAAGGGTTTCTCCTGGGTGTGAGTCCGGAGGTGGGCGGTCAGGGAGTGTCTGAACTTAAAGATCTTGTTGCAGAACTCACAGGTGAAGATCTTCAGCTGGCTCTGGAGGCTGGAGGATGGGACACAGAGCATATAGAACTACGGACGAAAAGCGGCTTGGACTCCTCATGCAGTGAGGGAAGTATGATGAGGTCAGTCCGCTGCGCGCTCTCTCTCTCCCCTCCCCCCCCCCCCCCCCCCCTCCCGGGGCGGCAGAGGGAGTGTAGCGCCCAGGATTCCATTAGATCAGTGCTTCCCAAACGGTGGTGCGTTGCACCCCTTGTGGTGCGCGAGCGCCCTCTGTCAGGGTGTGCGTGGCATGAAAAGGCTAACGGTGGTGCTATGGTTTTATTTTAAATATATTAATCCATTTAGGCCTGACCTCGAAATTAATCCAGTTTTCTGAAATAAATATCTTCATTCGATTTAAATAAAATAGCAGACCTACAAGCTTGTAGATCTGCTATTTTTCAATAGCTAAAGTATAACAGAATGCTTGAAACACCAAAAGGGGTTCCCGCCCAGAATGGGTTAACATATTATGCCAATATATGGCAAGTATATGCAGAATATAACCTATGCTGCATATATATATATGCCATATTCAGGTTCATATAATAGCATATATTAACCTGAATATGGCACATAATATATGGAACATATTATGTGCATAAATGTACATATATAGGAAATATATGTCTCTATATATAATTATACATGTAGTTTATGCAATTTTTTATTTCCATGTGGGTGCGTCAGCTAGGCCGGGAGGTAACAGGGGGTGCACGGCCCAAAAGGTTTGAGGATATCGCGGGATAGAAATGTAAGAAAAAAAGAACTACGGACATGACGGTTTTGCTGTGTGTGTGTGTGTGTGTGTGTGTGTGTGTGTGTGTGTGTGTGTGTGTGAGTGTTGTACCTGTTAGATACTTGCTTGATGGCGTATTCTTGAAAGCCCCTGCTGGCTGCTGGTGTCACTGGTTTAGGACTAGGGGCAGAAAACAAGGAGGCGTCTGTCAGGCAGCCATGATGCTAACAATCAATATGTTATTGTCTCCACCAGGCCGAAGGCATGGGGAGAGAGTATGTTTTGCACTCCGTCCGTCCGTCCGTGTGTCCGTGTGTCCGTGTGTCCGTCCGTCCGTCCGTTAGAAGCTAATCTCGGCCACCGTTAACCCGGTCGATGCCACATTTTGCACACACACTCCCTGGATGCAAACGATGAACCTCTGCCCCAAAATTCCCAGAACGGCCTGTTATAGCGCCACCAGGAGGCCGCTTTGTGCAAAACAAGTTTTTGCACAGTACACCTACAGATTTTGTCCAAAAATCCCGCAAATCGTTACACAGTATCTCCATAGTCATGTGCTCAAGACGGATGTGTCTGATATTTCATATTCCATCCTAATTGCCTAACATTGGCTTTCAAATTTTGCAGGATTGGCCTGTTTTGAACAAAAAACCTCAAATCATGAACGCAGCGTGCAATTTCACGTGAAATCTTTCACGCACTTTCCTACTAGGCTGAGGAATATAGCCCACCCATTTCACATTGCCTTTGAATATTTCACATTGCCTTTGAATATACTATAGCGCCACCAACAGGTGGATTGTGCATGCGTGCCATCAACACGGATCTGCACCATTTCCCATATTCCATCCTGATTGGCAAAGATTGGAACAAACAAACAAAAAACATGTTTATATTACTCCTAAATATTCCTATCCTCCTGGTGGAGACCTGTGCCCAGAAGGGCACTTTTTCTAGTATTATATATGTTATCATAGTTATGATGAACAATGTGAATTGCTAAATCCTAACTCATACAGTAAGTTGATTGGCTCGCTCAAGGGGGGGTATCCCGTTAATACAAATCTGAAATACATCATATTTCTGTTTCCCAAACAGTGGGTCAGGTCACGAACCATTTTTTATCAGTTTATACGACTGCGGGGGGAAAATCCCAATTGTTAAACCTACAGTACATTTCAAAAATATAAAAGATTTAAAAAGATTTTTTTTTAAATAAAAATAATTGAACCACCATTGTATGTTATAAAAGGAAAGAAATCTAAGAAATTCCATATATTAATTCCAATAAATAAAATGATAACAAAATTAAGAAGTAGTGAAAATAGCCAGTCTACAAGCGCTTGTACTGTAGATTTGTTCTCCATTCCATGTGAAGGATCTGAATCAGGGTTAATACTGTATACCTTTCTCCATTTAGCTGGCTGGGCTCAGGGTTGGAGGGACAGCCACAAGTTTGACTGACAGTTTGAGGAGCTGCAGAGTCCTGGGGAGATGAACATGAAATAACATCAGCGGCGGGCGGCCATACCACCTGAATGGTCCCCCCGGTTTGTAACCCACGGTCCACCCAGTCTGTGTCGAAGTGTCCCCCGAGCAGTTCATAACTAAATGCTACCCAGGCTCAGGATTAATAGCACCCCACTGCTCCTAATAGTTACAGAGATTAAAATGCATTTTGCATCCCAAAACGCAGTTTATAGTTAAGGGACGCAATAAAACAACGACCTCTGCATCCACGGGATGCACTACTGTACTGCTTTTTATTCTAGTTTATTTTGCTAGCTTTAGTTATAATAATCATTTCTTCTTCTGTTTTCTACATGAATATAAACACATTATAACCACATAAAATGAAATGGGAGTTAAATGCTGTCCCTGCATCCCGGGACTCATTACATTGAAAACCTACAGTATTTACATCACTGCAGTTATGAGGGGTGAATACAGATCACATACAAATGAAATCACATACATTTACAGTATGTGCAAATGAATGACAAAATATACCCCTAAGGAGTGGGGATTAATATCAGACTATAGACTAGAATTGGCTATGATAGTAAAGCCATTTCTTTTATGACTTCATGAAGAGCATGCACATTCAAATGTGGACGAATAGTATTCATCGTCTGGTACACGACCCGAGGCATGTCATCGTAGGAGAATTCAAGAGATGTTTTGTGAATGAGGCTCACTGATTCCAAAATAGAGTCCAGAGGGAAGCACGCACATCTATAAAAAACAATATATCTTCAGGTGCTGAACAAAAACATACGTGCAGGATGTCAAACAGTGGTGGAAAAATAACTCAATTGTTTTACTTAAGTAAAATAAGTACCAATACTGCAATTTAGAACTAGTAAAAGTACGGAATTGAAAATGTACGTGAGTAAAAGTACAAAAGTATCGGCCTCAAAATGTACTTAAAGTACTAAAAGTAAAAGTACTCATTGTGCAGAATGTGCCATTTCACAAGTTCAAAATGTGTACAAAGCTCATGTGTGAGCTTGTAGATCGGCTATTTTCAAATTGCCGAAATTGAAGGGTTGAAGTGGTTAATGTATGTTTTCTAATCAAAATTAAAATCGCCAAAGTAACTAGTAACTAAGGTTTTCAAATAATTGTAGTGGAGTGAAAGTACAGATTTTGGCTCCGAGATGTAGTGGAGCCTGTGCCACAAAAAACAGGCACAAACATTCCTTTGTCCCGGTCTCTATTCACACACTGAATGCTGCTGTGGGTAGATCGAGGATATAACCTTATGATGAGCACTTTCACTTTTTACTGTATTATCTCGTGCCTATGTCTATGCACATGCACTTTTATGACAGTCAGTCAGTCAGTCAGTCAGTCAGTCAGTCAGTCAGTCGTACCTGAGGCTGAGCCTGAGATCCTGCAGGGTCCATCTCCGCTGGACTGGCCTCTACGGGAACCATCTTAGTAGCATCTGGACGAACACAGCAGCAAACAGCATCATGAATGAATGAATGAATGAATGAATGAATGAATGAAACAGGCATGATTTTAAAACAGACCTGCGAGCGTTTCGTGTTCCGTCAAAACAACGCTGATTATCGACTTCCTGTTTGCCGCTGCCGGCCCCGCCGCCTCCTTTCGGTTGGCGCGTCGGTCGGCGCACGGCGTCCGACTTCTCTTATTGGATCTGGGGGTTTTCAACCGCTCCGCAACTAGAGGACACAGGTTACACGAGGAAACGTCCAAATCGTACGATTAGTCACACGCGTTACTGAAATTTGTTCTCCGCATTTGACCCATCTCTTGGAGCGGTGAGTCGCAGCGTGCACCGCTCGCGGGAATCATTAGTTGATTTGACCCCCCAATCCAACCCTTTGATGCTGAGAGTGCCAAGCAGGGAGAGGCTTGAGGGCCCATTTTTACAGTCTTTGGTATGACCCGGGCCGGGGATCGAACCCCCGACCTCCCAGTTCCAGGGCAGACACTCTAACCACAAATGCATACTGTTCATGCCACTATACCGTTACCCCATTTAGACATGAGGACGATTCTACAAAATGTCTTCTAAATCATGACAGTTTTCAAAAATAAAAATAGAAATCATGTTTCCATGTCAGTGATTCTCAAACTATTTCATGTCAAGGACCCCCAGAATTATATGTAATTGGCCGCCGACCCCCATCTGAAAATATATTGTTCCAGGGACCCCCCAGAAACAAATATTTTAGTTAAATTCTCTCTCTCTCTCTCTCTCTCATTAGCAGGCAACAGTGCAGCACTATCCCTCTCTCTGTTTCTGGCACAACAGCGCCTCTACTGGTACTCATAGTCATATACTGGTGCTCATTAACTAACACGTATACATAGGTGAACCAACACATAGTAGGTGAACACGGACATTGCTGTTCCTTGGAGTGGTTGCACCACTCAAAAACGTATATGAAATAATATATATTCAAAGATTTTCGCCACATTTTCACGATTTTTCAAAAATAGCAGATCTACAAGCTTGTATATCTGCACCGAGTGCCGTGCTATGAGCTTGTGTAGATCTGCGCCAAAAGGGGTTCCCGTCCTGAATGGGTTAAGACCAAGGTAAATGTTGTACCTTTTGTTCTCATCAGAATTGTTCTGGTCTGGCTCTGATGACTCGAATCTGATGCTCCACATCCCGGCTCCAAACTCCCAGGACCCAATGGTTCTCCTGCTCCAGAGCTGCTCTCTGGACCTGGGGTTTACAGAGTAGACACACACAAGGAACCATTGTTTTTTTATCCTTTATTTACCCAGGGTAGTAGCTCATTTTCAGCAACGCCCTGCACATAGAAACACACAGACAGACACACACATTAAAACCTGGGAGCTGACCAGTACAACCTCAGTCTTAGACTGTTGGCCACTAAGCAGCTCCACTGGAGCAGTTGGGGGTTCAGTGCCTTGCTCAAGGGCACTTCAGCGGTGTTGGGTGAGTGATGACAACAATCACTTCCCGACCCAGATTTGTCCTGCCCGTCCGGGGAATCGAACCGGCAACCTTTCGGCAACAAGGGCGCTCCTCTAACCCTTAGGCCACCTCTGAGCGGTTAGACCCCGTTAGTGGCTTTTTTTTTTGCAGCAGAGCGCTTGGGATACGAGGAGGCGTGTCCCTCCCAACCCTCCGCATAAGTGATGAGCTATTTTCTACTCGAGGCGCCCAGGGAGCTCCGCCAAAAAACGCCGGAGACCTAGCGAGTTTTCTTTGCCATAGAAATGCATGGAAGACAGACAGGCACTGGCAGCTCAAATATGCTTCTTTGGGTGTGTAGATCCCAGGATCACATTATTAGATAATTAATTGACACATGCGTGGAAAAATAGGTTACAAAATCGTGGGCTAAAAGTAAAAAGAAAAGTAGAAAAATGCTTTCTCTAATATATATTTTTATCCCACGATTTTGTAACCCATTTTTCACCCCTGTGTCAATCGTCTAATGTGATCCTGGGCTCTACACACCCTCCACCCTGGGGGACAAGGAGAGAGCAACGGACTTGAACTCATGCTTCCTTCATGCCTGAGTGTCCAAGTTGCTCCTTTCCACCTGACAGGGGGGAGTTTCCCTGGTTGGACGTAGCGCGTGGAAGGAACACGATATTCCAACCAGTTCCTTTCCCCTCCATCAGGCGCCCCGGCTGGCCAGGGGGAGGCAGTTTAGTGACCAGGATTACTGCATGTTTTTTGTGAGGTTACCTACCCTAGGGGACACAGGGAGAACATGCAAACTCCACACAGAAAGGCCCTTTCGCCAACCCCGCCTTCGGGTATGGGCACTGATGACGCGGAGGAGGAAACACGCCGCCAGCACCCACAGCGTCCCGAGCGGGAATCGAACCCAGGACCTTCTATCTGTGAGGCGACAGCACTACCAACTGTCTCACTGTGCCCCCTCAGGGAAAAAATGCTTTCTTTGATTGATTTCAGAGTTCCTTCACTGAACCGAGAATAATAAACATACATATGAATATCGCTGTCTTTGTGATAAACAAGTGACTGACAGCGTGTATGTGTATATTCTCCTCACCATTGTGCTCCTCCTCCTCCTCCTCCTCGTCTTCCTCCTCCTCCACCTTCAGGCAGATGTGTTTGAGGATCTGCCGTTTGTTGCGGAAGGAGCGATGGCACCTCATGCACAGCAGCGGGTCCCCCTCGGTGCCCTCGGCTTCCTGCCTCTCTGCAACGTCCCCGAGCGGCGTTGCTTTGACTTCATTTAGACGTCATGCATAGCGGGACAAACACATTATGTTCATTGGAGGAATGTCGCGTTCACACGGGCAGATGAAACACAAAAACCAAACTCTGCACCATGGGGGACCGGGGCCTTCTGCTCAGCTGCTCCTCGGCTGTGGAATGCCCTCCCCGAACACTTGAGAGCACCACAGTCCGTAGATGCTTTTAAAAAAGGGACTAAGACCTTCCTTTTTAGCAAGGCATTTGCCTAGTTGGACTGCATTTGCCTAGTTGTGCTTCTTTTAACCTTTTAGCTGTTTAGGTGATCACAGAATGTTTTAATTGTTCTTATTTTTATTCTTATTTTTCTTTTAAATATTTCAGCTTGTTTCAAATGTAAAGTGCATTATAAATATAATTTATTATTATTATTATTATGAAACAAACAACGCAGTCTACCATTCATTGTCAATGGAAGCCGGCGACATGGCGTTGACAAACTACAGACAAATAAAACAACTACCTACACTACAGCATGAATACAAAACGGTAGAACCGCGCGCACGCACACACACATACGCACACACACCTTGGCACTCTGCCTCGCTCTTCTCCTCTACTCTTCCTCTCTCCTCCTCCTCCTCTCCCTCGTCCTTGTCCTGGGAAGAGCGGGCGGGGGGGCTGGCTCTGACCTCTGCCCAATCAGGACGTCTCTTCTTGGTGGAGCCTTTGGGTCTTCCTCGTTTCCTCTTCACTGTTTATTTAACATTTTATGATTTAATACAATAATCAATTACTGTAATCAATCACCATTTTGGGTACAGCATTATCGGTGACAATTTCCAAAACTCCAAAGCTTTTTAACAACAGTGAACCGATCTACAAGCTCACAACGTGATGCGCTTCACACAAGGGTTCAAATTGTTACAAGTGTTGACAAAAAAAGAAAGTGGAACACACAAACACACACACCACTGTTGAGAAACAATGTGCTACATGTATATTTATAAAACATCAAAGAAATTTTTATGTTTTAGCTACATATATATATACAGATACACACATGTAGCTAAAACAAAAAAAAATCTTTGATGTTTTCCCGGTTTTAATGGATATAAATGTATGAAGGATTTTCAACATGAAAAAGATGATGACGATAATGATTTACGATCATCTCAAATAATGTTGCGATCAGGCGATCGATTGCGTAATTAAATAACGCAGGTCTCACCTGGCATGGCCTCCGGTGAGAGCGGCTGCATGGCGACGATGAGGTCGTCGCGCGCCGTCTGCAGCGGGTGCTTCTGGGAGCAGTGCACCAGCAGCTGACCACGGCTGGGAGAGAACAGGTTACACAGCCTGCACATGAACATAGCGCCACCTGGAGGGCCGGAAGGGGAAATGCATTTAGACAGCCTGCACATGAACATAGCGCCACCTGGAGGGCCGGAAGGGGAAATGCATTTAGACAGCCTGCACATGAACATAGCATAGCGCCACCTGGAGGCCGGAAGGGGGAAAACATTTATGAATAAATTTAGACAGCCAGCACATGAACAGAAAGTACATTTAGAACTAGGGATGGGTGGTTAATCAGCAATGACTGTATAAAACCTATATCGAAACAATATATCGTGGCCTGGGCCATGGCTCAGTGGTCCAGGCACCTTGGCTGGTAATCCAGTCTGGCAGACAGTGTGCCGCGGGTTCGACTCCCGATCCCAAGCTGTTTATGTTGGGATATGAGGCGAGCCAACATTTCAATAACGGCGCATCCCTAGTTTTGGACGCCATTATTCTATTCTTATATCGGTTATTATCGGCCATGACAGCAATTAATTATATCGAATATTGATATAGGCCAACATTTTCATATCGCCCATCCCATTCCCAATTTATAACATTTATAACATTTTCATGTCAAGGACCCCCAAATATATACCGGCATTATACATGAGGGCAGGCCACGGACCCCAATCTGAAAAGATCTTGTGCCAGCAGGGAACCCCATAAGAGAATTGTCACAATATTCTGAAAATAGCTGATCTAGGTTACTTTTGAAAAGCCAACAGGATAAATAGTGTTACAGTGGACCCCACACCAGACAGACGATCATAGTGTATGTGTAATAGTATTGGGTAATAGTGCATTACATGTAATAACCATTTTGTAGCACGGTGGTCTCAGGGCCAAATGAGCTGAGTGCATTCTCACACATCAGACAAGCAGCAAGCGAGAGGATCGTCATTCAGGGGTTGACACCAAGGCCTCAGAGGTACTTGCCGGTCGGCAATTAAGTACAGGTACATGTTCTACTTGCCTAAAGTTTATGCCCACTTGCCCGAAAAGTTTAATTGTGCATTATAATATTTTTTTTACTTTACTTTTTTATTGGGGCTGTGTAATACAAAATGTAATCAACTGTGAACAGCAAATATATGTTTAATACCAGTATAGAAACCACACATGCACAATTTCACATGGAATCACATTTTTCCATCTTTTTTCTCCATCGGGTCATTCACAACACCTTTTCTATATGAAGAGAAGTTTGTCAGAATGCAAGTGTGTTTGGTCAGACCGTCAGTCGTAATGCCACTTTGTGCAGCAGTAGGCTGTAATAACAAAACAATCTGTATGTTCCTTCCCAAAGGATGCAGACAAGTAATAAATAAGCTGTCACTGCATGTGTCACAAATTTTACACTTAATAGCTGATCTACAAGCTCTGTTTTCAAATATACGAATATGTACATGCAAAACAAACAACTCTCTATTCAATGCACACTGTGTGAATCTGTTATTCAACCGCAGTCACTGAGTCATTGATGGGCCATTCAAGTATATGGAATCCTAATTTGCAAATGATTGCTGCAAATTCCTTCATAACAATCAACAGACCCAGATAGAACCAGGCATTGTGAATAACAAGTGCTGACTACAATGTCGAAATTGTACATCACTGCATCTTCATTTTATCCACAAAGTGTGTTTGAGATATTTGAGATTGTGAACCAACTTCGGAGCATAAACCATGCATTTGCATGACATGATGTTAACATGCATGAAAACCTTCGTACAGTCTGTTAACGTGTCAGCATTTATTAGTCACGTTTATTGATTAGTTACTAATCTTATATTTTGCACATGAAGTGAATAGAAACGCAATCGCATCCGAACAACAGACAAGACTTTTTTAACATATTTTGAATATGTCCAGACTCCAGACAGCAGAGACTGTGTGTAAAACAGTACCGACTCCTACAGAACCGTCATGAAGACTGCGTTAACATATTCGACGTGAAAGCCAGCCTCCATTTCTTACCTGCTTTTTCTCCGTCCATTTTACACACGGGTGCAAAAAAACCCGAGCCCAGGCCCGCGGCCCTTTATGCTCTGTACATATCAAAGCATGATAAAAATGTAGTTATGGAATAAAGATTTTATACTCTGACTAAATGTCACTTTGTGTGTGATTGAAATTCTGGCGAATCTGCGACAAAAAAAGCTCCCAGTGCATCCAGCGGAAACCGAGAGAAATGGTACAATGAGCGTTGTCATTTTTGCAGACCGCGACCGTCTGTGGCAGGAGGACTGCACTGCAGCTACTGGACCAACTGGACGGACATACATTTAATAGTGTTGCACGTTGTAGATCCGGTCTAGAGAGGATACGGAAACAGTCAGCGTTTGCAGCGGATACAGTAGGCGGGCTCTGGAATGAATATGTGCAGCAATTACATTAAATGCACTATTTATTAATGGACGAATGTCTGCTGTTGTTAACCATGCCTGCCTACCAGGCTACCAATAGCCTACAACAAATCTTGTTTTCCCTTAAAAGGGACATTTATGTTTTACATTGATTGATTGATTGATTGATTGAATACTGTATTAGACAGAAATGTAAACAGCATCATGTACAGTCTTTGATTGATTGATTGATTGATTGATTGATTGATTGATTGATTGATTGATTGATTGATTGATTGATTGATTGATTGATTGATTGATTGATTGATTGATTGAGTTTATTAACAGATTGGAGAATTACAGTACATTTCAAGCATTTCAGACATTTGACTTTGAGCTAAAAGGATAAAATGCAATGTCAAAGTATAAACAGGGTCATCATTGTTATGTCTGGAACTTCAATCTACACTCAAATCTAGCCTATCTCTGTGGGTGTGTGTAGGTGGAACCAAGTGGACCCTATACGGCTCCATTTGTGTTCCATAGGCCTACTGTCAATCACCCTGGGTTCCGTGCATCATTGATAACCTGTGCTTAAAGAAATGGAATCTATTCTATTTCGTCACACTAGACCTGTAGGCTACGGCCACCGGCCTACTTGGGAACGATGCAACTTAATGATATACGTTGTCGCACCCGTTTTAACTGTCTGTGCCTGTGTGTGAAGACTGCAAACTGAAAAGTGTACTTTACTTGGCAATCAATTCGGCCCACTGGCAGAGCCTGATTGGCTGAGCCTCAATTGGCTGAGGCAGAGGCTGGAAATTGCACAGGTGAAAGGAGTTGGCCTCATTAGGCCCACTGGCAGAGCCAAGGCAGACGTGGCGCATTTATAGTAGTATTTTTGAAAAACAAAAGTGTTTGGGGGTCCGTAGAATCGGCCTCAGGTCTTAATAAGGCTTATTTTTTTCCTGACCGAGGACCACACAAGTTGTCGGGCAGAGTTTCCGGCCAAGGCTGTTTATATTGACAAAAACTATACGCTTATAAATAAATGATCATATATGTGCACATATCTGGATGAAAGGATGAAACACAAAAAGCTCGAGAGCTTATTTCCATTGTGGTAGCAGGGAAATACAGTACAATTTAATCAATAACGATTTCAACATACGAGACGAAGTAGAGCGAAGAACAATCTGGGTACTCCAGTCCAAAAGGAACCAGGGACAGAATGGCATTCTTACTGCATGGCTTCCGCGTGCGGAACGTGTTAGGGACAGGGTTAGTAATGCGGGCTAGTCGGAATGATGATGCGTCGCAATGCTGGCGTGTAACCAAAGGAACCAAGTAAATTGTTGGTTGTCCAGCTGCTATTTGTCGCTGTCGCTGTGAGCTCCACAACCTCTGTGTTTGATGACCCACTCCATGGCCTCATGACCGATGCTGGCTTCATTAGAAATGCTCTTTGCCACGAGTCCCTCCAGGTGTGACCTTAGAATTCCCCCGACTTTAACAGTGATCAGAGCCTCTTGGTTCAAAACCGTCTTTCCGGGGTCCTTAGGATGTGGCTTATAGGTCAGTTTCTCATCCACGGATACCATGCTACTGAAGTTGATATTTGTGCTTTTCAGCTCACAGGTCCTCTCTTCGAGGTCGACCACCGAATGTTCCTTGGCATAAAGGCACGCTCTTTCTAGACCGATGATAGGTTTGGCTATGAAGGGAAGCCCCCAATCCGAGCTGATCAATCTGGTGCTGTGTAGCCGTCCGTTCGCGTCCACTATTCTGCCCAGAACATCCACGGCAAACACAGACGGTTTCTCGGGGTTGGGGTACTTCTGCATCACTGCCTTGATCACCGTCTCCCAGGGGTGGTTAAATATGTGTTCCGATGACCAGAAGGTCATTTTGAGGTTTTGTCTGTAAAACTCTGGTTAGAACGACAGCATGTCCACCATGGGCTCTAGTCTCATTCTACTGCAGTCGCAACTCTGTAATGCACCATGTAGTCGACCACATTAAATCCTTGTCATTGACTGTTCAGGTTCGGCCTTAAACCAATGAACTCGCTGGAGTTGGCATATAGTGGATATTTCCGTCTGCGTGTATATATATGTCTGTGCGTTGATGCCCAAATATGGAGACGACTGACCTCATAGTATAGATGTCATAGATGACTGGCGTCATAGACTGGCCTATACTCTCGTCTCGTAACAAAACAAAAGTGCAGTCTTTTCACAGCGTGACCGTACCCTACTGAGTCGCCTAAGAGAGGGCTTATGTAACTACATCCGTCGGTCCGTGAGTCAGCAATCTCGCAGAACGATTGGCCGATCAGCAGCACTAAATCACTTACCCTGCCAGTAGGCCCCAAAAAGTAACCCCCAGAGCCAGCAAGTGTGTGTGTCTGCATGTTGTAGCGAGAACTTGGCGTTCCATCCTTCAAACATGCTGCCAAGGCTCGTTCTCATTTCAGCCAATGCCTTGAAAGGCCACGGCCACTTTGGAGCTGGCCTGGTCCAGGCGTCACGTTCCCTCCACACAACGTCCCAGAGTCTGGCTCCCGTACCCCCTCTTCCAGAGAAGGGAGGAAAAGTCCGCCATGGAATCATCCCAGAGGAGCTGTTCCAGTTTATATACCCAAAGACCGGAGTCACAGGCCCTTACATGCTGGGTACCGGTCTCCTCGTCTACATGCTTTCCAAGGAGATCTACGTCATCAACCCCGAGACCTTTGCTGCCGCTGCCGCGGGCGCCGTCATTATCTACGGAGTGAAGACGTTTGGCCCCCGCGTTGCCGCTTTCGCCGACAAACTGAACGAGGAGAGAGTAGCCAAGGCCCAGGCAGTGAAGGACTTGGCCATGGCCAGCCTTGCTCAGGCCATCGAGGACGAAAAGAAGGAGCAGTGGAGAGTAGAAGGCAGGTCGATGCTCTTCGACGCCAAGAGGAACAACGTGGCCATGCTGCTGGAGAGCGAGCGCAGAGAGAGGCGACACACGGTGACCAACGAGGTGAAGAAGCGCCTGGACCACCAGGTCGCCCTGCAGAACCTTCACCGCCGCATGGAGCAGGAGCACATGGTCAACTGGGTGGAGGAGAAGGTTATTGGCAGCATCAGCCCCGAGCAGGGGAAGGAGAGCATTGCCAAGTGCATCGCAGACCTGAAGGCGCTGGCCACGGCCACTCGGGCCAAGGCTACAGCCTAAGCCTGCAGTTATGTGGTTCAGGGACGTGCACACATAGACGTCAAAGGGGGCTTCAGCCCCTGCCCTTTTACCCGTCTGTAAAACGACTGCCCTTTCCAGACCACGAATGTATAACGTTTACTACATGGTGAAAGAAATGCACATGCCCTCCTTTCCTTTTCATGCCATACCGGAGGGCAGCATTCAGGAGAATTGCTTTTTTCCCGAAGTCTTTTGAACAAATTTGTTTAGAACTCAATGTTGTTACACCGCATCTCCACTAGCTAAAGAGTGCTGGGTTGTGCCCCGAAAATAGCTTATCTACAAGCTCTCAACGCGTCGACGCGTTGAGCTATTTCTGTCCAAAAGTGCCCTCTTACAGGATTTCAGTCCCTGCCTCTAACACTCTCTGCACGTCCCTGGTGTGGTTCTCAACCTTTTTCTGGATCATGCGGGCAGGGCATCTCAAAAGCATTCGCAACCCATGCACCCATCTGGACACAGAGCATGTGCGACGACCATTTGGAAAGCATGCCCCTTCGGTTGTGCAATACCTGTTGTACATGTTTGTCATAGAGTAGAGCAATAACCATTAGTAGCCTACATGGAGGCAGGTCAACAGAGACTTGGGGATTTCTAGACATTTTACATAAACATAACAGGTGCTAGACGAATGAACTTCTGACTTGAACAATAATATTCGTATTCTGTTATTTTTAATGTGTTGTGTTTTTATTGTGATATGGATCTCCCTTGTGTCTGATATAAAGATTGGTTTGAATTGTTAAAAATAAAAATTAGTAAGTAAGTATTTTTTTGAAATGTAAGTGCTATATCGGTGCTTGAATATACTGTAAGTTATATTTTATATAACGCAAAACCCTCAAACAGTGTTGGTTTCTTCAACTAAAAAATCACACCCGTGTGAAGTGAGGGGCGCTAATATATTAAAGTCTAACTCATGTTTATTAGGTGATGTAATGGTGATGTAAAACAAACGGTGCAAACACAAACACCATTAACAATAAAGAGACAATATGATGTAATGAGGCACATTATGACGTAATGTGATCCCTTCATTGTCAATGGCGTTTACCAAACAAACATTGAACTAAAGACAAACATTAAACCTGTGTATAGGAAGGGCAAAAATGTTCGCTGACTACCTTTTTTCACTGAGAACTGAAATCTCACCGTGTGAGGGGTGCTCTTATCCTCATACGTCAATGCGTCATCATACATCACCTCATTATGGCCAATCGCAATTTGCTTCCTCAGTTTTGTCTTTGATGTTTGTGTTTACACAAACCCTCAAAGCTGGACATAGGAGGCTAGCGACCCTCAAAAACTACGCTATGATGAATAAAACTATATAAGACTAAATATAAAGACAATTATCAATAAAAACTAGACTAAAATGTTAGGGAGGGACTATAGTGGAGAAGTGATCCAATAGTCATTTTATGTTTGGTTGCACTCAGGTGTTGAGCTCTGAAAATAGCAGATCTACAAGCTCACGACGCACCGCAGCTCGACACGTTGTAGATTGGCTATTTTCAGCATGCAACAAAGTGTAAAATCAGCCATTACGACGCCATCAACACCCGCCAAAATACATTTTAGTTGACTAAATCAACTGTAGATTTAGTTGAATGAAATCTTATGATATTTAGTCAACTGAAAGTTTAAACTAGACTAAAGTAAAACATTGCAGGTGACTAAACTAAAACTTAAGGGATGTCTATTATAGCCTACGTATATATGGCTAAATCAAGATAAGTCCCTATAAAGCGGATTAAGGAAATGTAGAAAAGTGGAAAAATCCTTAATGGAATCGTATCAAAATCCATACTGTACTTCTTAAAAATAAAGTCTCAAGTACTCAAAAAACAATGAAAATCTAATTAAAACCAGAATAAATGCAAATATTATTAGAAATCTGAAATTGTGTTTTTTAAGCGGTGCATATCGCTCCAACATTTGACCGTGTGTGTCTATTTCAGTAGGATTTTGTTTGTCCATTTGTCCATATCAGCACGGCAACAACAGCTGCAGCCACAGAGCAGTGCTGTTGAGCAGCCTGGAAATTAATTGATTGATTTTATTAACAGTTTGCAGAATTACAGTACATTTCAAGCACAACTCAATACAAAAACTGTTAACTGTGAGTGGACGACACCATAAAAGCATTACACTTAATGATTTACAATATGGCCCACTGTTTTCAATTCATCAAAACATTTAGAGACGTACAAATATACACTTCTATATAGCCAAAAAACTGGAAATCATCATAGAGGTAAAAAGGGACAAAACATAGGGTGAGGGGATTTTATTTTGTATATAACAAGATAATAATACTGAATGTATTTGTTTTATTATTATTATTATTATTATTATAAGTTAACAATAGTCCAGGTAAAAGGACTTTAGCACCAATGGGAAATGTGCAAAATATGAAAATATGGAATGCACCAAGATCACATGTATGTATATGCTTATTGTGTGTGTGTGTGTGTGTGTGTGTGTGTGTGTGTATATATATATATATATATATATATATATATATATATATATATATATATACACACTATATAATATATACATAGTGAAGGTAGAGTATGAGTAAAAACTAAACTACAAGGTGTTTACAGAATGCATGAGTGTCGCGCCTGTCACACACGTGCGCAAAGCAAGATCAGCCAGGAATGCACTTCATACCGGCTATTTAAACTGGAAGTTTGCACTGCGCATCCTGATTTCTTATATTGCTGCAGCGCTGCTGTCTGGAAAACCATTGCTGCTCACGTTCCTCCACCCCAGCTACCGTAACCTGTCGTTTTGGATCTGCTGTTTATAGGTAAACAGCAGAACCATAACCATAATAAATATATTGCAAATGTTATATTCAATAAATAAATATATATTCCATCCATTCATGAGTTGTCCTGACTGAAATGCTGTTGGGATGTGAGGGAGCTCCTTGTGGCACTATACCGGTAGGCTCTATGCTCACAGAATAACTCTTCCTAGTACTTGGGCCCCTTCCCTTCTTTCTTCACAGGTGTTTAACTCTGACATGTATAGGGGGTACATTTGGTTCCATTTGTACACTCTCAGAGTTACACACCACAGGGCCATTTGGAACCCAAGAACACTTTCATGCCAACATGCATAATAGCAGCACCATCGCCTCCGAAAATTTCAATGAAGAAATAGCAGCACCATGACTCTGTTTGACCAGAAAGGAACAGAGCCTTAATACAGTGTCATCGATAACACTAAGGTTCACTATAGGAGTGACTGTGCAGAGCACATGAGTTTATTGCGTGTCCTACCCACATAAAAAAAGACAAAACGAAAAAAGAAAAACACGAGGAGATTGGCTCACGATTATCCATATGGCACAATGGCCGCTTCCGGTAAATATTTTCTTCCAATGTTTGAAATAATCTGACTCCCACTGCGTGATTTTATAAACACAGCAATTCCTTTTTGAAACATTTTTTAAGATTTGAATTTCTTTGATATTTCTTTGTCGTGATTTATTTTTTGAAAGATTTTCTAAATAGAATTTTGATCCGCTTCTTGTTTAGACGACACGTTTTTGTCACACGCACCGCGGGTGCATATAATCAGCTTGAGACCATGCAGGCAGAAAGACGTTTTAGTCCTTCTTAGAGCGTTCTGTCCTGGGCACCAGCACCATACGGAGGACCAGTGTCACCAAAAAGGCTGCGACGAAGAACACGTGACCACAGAAATAGACGGACGAGTACACCTTAAACCACTTGTCGTAGGCTTTGAGGTCGAACGCCACCAGGGGGTAACCCATGAAGAGCCAGTGGAGGAACTGCTGGACTACGTAGATGAGAGGGTACAGAGGGCCGCCGGCCAGCCTGGTCAGCGCCGGACTGTCCCGGACCAGCGCCTGGGCCTGTCGCTCCACGTTGACGATGAGGAACTCCATGGAGAAGCAGAGGAAGTACCCGGAGTGCAGGCCGTGCCAGACGGCCAGGAACGCCATGGTGGCGACCTGGGACACCGTCTTGTTGCCCAGGAACTTCAGTCGCTTGAACACGTGCCTGGCCGCCCAGGCGTTGGTGTTGATGTTGAACGAGGCGATGGTCCCCGTGAACAGCGGCGTGGTCTCGAACAGCCACATCCTCATGTTGGCGCAGGCGTCCCACTGGGGCTCTCCGTCCTCCCCCCTCCCGCTGTAGCCCAGGCCGGAGAGGATGCACGCACCCTCCGCTATGATCCAGCAGCTGACGTATTTGTAGACCATGACCTTTCCCCACAGCAGCATGAAAACGCAGCGATACCAGAAGGGCTGGGCCTCGTACTCGTCCGTCAGGAAATAGCCGTGCGGGTAATGAGGGCTGAGTATTATGTGTACCGCCAGGCATAGGAGACCCAGGGAGAGGCGCTTCGCGGCGGGCCAGACGCTGCCGGGAGGCTGGCCGGGCGAGTCGGTGAGCTCCCCGGCCGCCAGCCTCTGGTAGCTGCGCATGGTGAACTGGGGCCCCACCAGGAAGCCTCCGTAGAAGTAGGAGAAGCCGAGCATCTCCAGGAGGGAGGGGACGGTCTGCAGGGCCCCCTTCTGCTGCTCGGCGCTCTGCTGCTCGGGCTCCTTCCCGCCGTCGTAGTAGTCGAACGCCAGGCCGACGAGCTTGAGCGTGAGGATGCAGAGCGGCGTGGTCCAGACGATGTCGTACTCCTCGGTGGCCGTGTAGTAGTAGCCGGCCAGCAGGTACGCAAACTGAAAGACGAAGCTGCTCAGGACGGCCGTTATCGTCCTGCCCATGAGCCTCAGGATCAGGAACTGGACCAGGACGCATATCGCGGAGTGGTAGAGCTGAAAGCCGAAGTTGAACGCCGCCAGGGCCAGCCCCGTGACGACGTGGAACAGGTGGACGACCTTGGCGGGCCGGCGGAAGAGGAACCAGCGGTACGCCAGGGCACAGGGGTAACCCAGGAACACGGAGAAGACGAGGCGCAGTGCCGGCTCCGAGTGGGAACCCACAAACTCTGAGAATTTCTCCACCATCTCCATTTTTAGGTCTTTCTTTTTTTTTCTCTTAAGCTTGTAACGTCTGGGTCTTGTTTGGCGCTACAGTGCTTTGGCTGTCACAACAACCCAGCAACTTGGGAGAGTTTGGGAATGGATGCTGCTTGCTTGTACATGGAACATCCTGCGACAGTCACCAAGATAATCACACCCACTCTGTTTCTCCAAGAAAGGAACCCGCGTCCAGCTTTATAATAGAAGTAATGGTCAAAGGTGGAGTCATACGTCATAGTCGTGTTATTGATATGTCACAGATATGTCACATCTGAACCCAAATATGGAGATGACTGAGATCGTCACCACATTTGGCCACAGGGATATAATTTATTTACTGTAGATTGTAAAGTTTAAAATGTCATGCAAATGCAATGCTTACGATTCAATTAAGAAAACAAAGTCGGTGATGAGACAAAAACAGGTGCGCTTCCTGGATGCTTTTGTAGGCAGTGGGTGCTCGGCTATAAAAATAACTTTTTTTGTAGTTTAGGCAGTATGTGCTCAGCTTTAAATATAACTTTTTTTGTAGTTTAGGCAGTGCAGGGTGCTCAGCTTTAAATATAACTTTTTTTGCAGTTTAGGCAGTATGTGCTCAGCTTTAAATATCACTTTTTTGTAGTTTAGACAGTGGGTGCTCAGCTTTGAATATAACTGTTTTGTAGTTTAGGCAGTATGTGCTCAGCTTCAAATATAACCTTTTTGTAGTTTAGGCAGTGCAGGGTGCTCAGCTTTAAATATAACTTTTTTATAGTTTAGGCAGTGGGTGCCTTTGAACACTGCTACTGCGTCCTCCTCAATTTGTCATGGCCCAACGGGCCGGGGTTATGACATCAGCTTTAAATATAACTTATTTTTTATAGTTTAGGCAGTGCAGGGTGCTCAGCTATAAATATTACTTAAATCAAATAGCATGGCCTACTTTAGAGTGTCCATGCAAGGTTCTCGCCGATCGGTCTCTAGCAGGGCCTGAGATTAGCTCTTCACAGACGCGGACAGACAGATTCCTTTTGTATACGACAAAGTATGGCATTCATTTATTTCATATTATTCAATACAAGGTTTCTGCCCGGCAGCTTAAGCTGTGTAAATTATAGCACTGTGTATCGAGCCACCAGACGTGGTATACAGTATATATGGTCATCCAGCTGCTAGACACACCATCTCTGGTGCGGAAGGAAGAATAATATCATAGGTCCAAAACGTACTTACTCAGGATTCAAATAAAGAAATAATAGCCTAAGTATCAGATCTGCAAGCTCGAGCTTGTGGATCTGTTACTTCTGGTGCTTTTGTGTGACACTGTTGTACGATCAAGTAGTAGGGCGCTAATGTACGAATAAAAAGCACACGAAGATAGATAGATAGATAGATAGATAGATAGATAGATAGATAGATAGATAGATAGATAGATAGATAGATAGATAGATAGATAGATAGATAGATAGATAGATAGATAGATAGATATAGTCTAGTAGCCAGCCCATAGAGCCCCATTGTGAACCCGGACATGTTGAGACTCAACATCAAGTACACCAAGGTTTTATGTTAGAAATGTTTAGTATGGATCCCCAGCATGTAGAAACTGCATATGTTGAGCAATTTTCATAATTGGCATAATATGTGACCATACCAATTACAACCTATAGAAGGCAAAATATAAGTGGGCATGGCCGTTTTAAGCCCAATGAGTGTTTGTTTTTTTTGCAAAACGAATGCTTGGAATGGATTCAGCATCATGAAAAACCCCTAGTTTGACTGAAAGACGAAGCTGCTCAGGACGGCCGTTATCGTCCTGCCCATGAGCCTCAGGATCAGGAACTGGACCAGGACGCATATCGCGGAGTGGTAGAGCTGAAAGCCGAAGTTGAACGCCGCCAGGGCCAGCCCCGTGACGACGTGGAACAGGTGGACGACCTTGGCGGGCCGGCGGAAGAGGAACCAGCGGTACGCCAGGGCACAGGGGTAACCCAGGAACACGGAGAAGACGAGGCGCAGTGCCGGCTCCGAGTGGGAACCCACAAACTCTGAGAATTTCTCCACCATCTCCATTTTTAGGTCTTTCTTTTTTTTTCTCTTAAGCTTGTAACGTCTGGGTCTTGTTTGGCGCTACAGTGCTTTGGCTGTCACAACAACCCAGCAACTTGGGAGAGTTTGGGAATGGATGCTGCTTGCTTGTACATGGAACATCCTGCGACAGTCACCAAGATAATCACACCCACTCTGTTTCTCCAAGAAAGGAACCCGCGTCCAGCTTTATAATAGAAGTAATGGTCAAAGGTGGAGTCATACGTCATAGTCGTGTTATTGATATGTCACAGATATGTCACATCTGAACCCAAATATGGAGATGACTGAGATCGTCACCACATTTGGCCACAGGGATATAATTTATTTACTGTAGATTGTAAAGTTTAAAATGTCATGCAAATGCAATGCTTACGATTCAATTAAGAAAACAAAGT
>NC_139698.1:20436828-20449328 GCF_964188405.1 Protomyctophum parallelum | reverse complement strand
GCGTGCGTGTGTGTGTGTGTGTGTGTGTAGGTGTGCGTATGTAACTATGGAAACTATGGAAAGTAACTATAAAGTACTGTAGCCTACATTTACTGAATGTACTGACATACTTTAGGTATACATTTTGATACCAATACTTTCGTACTTTCACTCAAGTACATTTTGAATTCCGGACATTCCCCAGTAACCCAGTAAGTAGAGTATTTCTACATTGCAGTATTGATACCTTTATTTAAGTAAAAAATGTGAGCACTTTCCCCACCACTGTGCGTGCGTGCGCGCGTGCGTGCGTTGCGTGCGATGTACTCACCACCACCGTGATGCCATCTTTCTCCAGAGTGGTCTTGTCGTATGTGACGTCACAGACTCGAACCACCGTGGTGGCGCCGTACCGCTTCAGGTCCTGGGGGAACACACGGTCATGGACTGATGAAGTCACATGATCAGTGGCGTTAGGTCACATGCTGATGCAGCCGCCAGAGCACTCCGAAACAGTAGGACAACGCCGGGGAGCTCGGAACTCACTTTTGAATGCTACAAATATTTGCTACAAAAACAGCACAGGTACGTTTCGACCCTTCTGTCTTTTTCAAGTATGTACTTGAAAGGTCTTTTTCAAGTACATACCCAGTGCACTCCGAACAGTAGAACAAAGCGGAAGCTCGCAACTCACTTTTGAATGCTACAAAGAAATATGCTACAAAACGTTTCGACCTTTCTGTCATTTTCAAGTATATACTTGAAAGCTCATTTGGTCTTTTTCAAGTATATATAGCCAGTGCACTCCGAACAGTAGAACAAAGCGGGCGCTCGCAACTCACTTTAGAATGCTCTTTAGAATGCATCTTTTTCAAGTATATACTTGGGTTTTTTTTATATACTTTAAAGGTCTTGTATACTTGAAAAGGGTCAAAACTTTGTATACGTGACATTGTTTTGCCACCAATAATAATTTCTTTGAGCATTCAAAAGCTCCAAAAGGAGAGTTGGGAGCCCCCGCTTTGTTCCACCGTTTCTGTTTCTACAGTTTGGCTCAGCAGTCAGCACCAAAACAACATCTCATTATAAAGGTAAGTGATATTTTTGTTTTTTTCGTAAACACGACATTGGCACACCATGGCACAGTAATATTGATACATGAGGTTAAAACAGGCGTGTGTTCTGAATGTTTTTACGTCTGTTGTGCGAGCTCGGCACATTCACATGTGTCATTTGTATCTGCTTGCTGAGAGCTGAGATATTCTCAGGTGTTTTGCAGTGTTTTAGGTGAGAATAAACACTGCTGGACACACAGCTTCAATGTGAAGTCAGTGTGTGTCCTCCTCGCGTCTTCAGCCACAGAGGAGGAGCGACCTAATTATTGAAATCAGCTTTGATTGGAATCTGCATACACTATATGATTGAACAGCCTATATTCAGCCTCCAGATCTGTTTTTTTTTAAGAGGGTGACTCTTACAATCAGTGTAAGTGCTAGCAATCAGCACAGCAAAGTGTGTGTGTGTGTGTGTGTGTGTGTGTGTGTGTGTGTGTGTGTGTGTGTGTGTGCATGCATGCGTGCCTGCGTGAGTGTGTGTGTGTACGTGCGTGCATGGCATGCATGCATGTGAGTGTGTGTGTGTGTGTGTGTGTGTGTGTGTGTGTGTGTGTGTGCGTGTGTGTGTGTGCATGGCATGCATGTGAGTGTGTGTGTGTGTGTGTGTGTGTGTGTGTGTGTGTGTGTGTGTGTGTGTGTGTGTGTGTGTGTGCGTGCGTGTGTGCATGGCATGCATGCATGTGTGAGTGTGTGTGTGTGTGTGTGCGTGTGTGCATGCATGCATGTGTGAGTGTGTGTGTGTAAAAAATGTGAGTCTATGTGTAAGCCGGTGGAAATATATATATGTGTTTGGTTTATTGTAATTTTTGTGCTTTTGCTGTGCTATACTTTTGCATGTTTGTTTGAAATGTTTTTCTTTCTTTTGCTATGAGTTTAATTAGAGTGAGATTATTGTCCAGTGATTTTGCTTTATAGTTTTGCTTATTTTGTGTGAGTTGAATGAATTGTATAACTTATTTTTCCACTGACTTGACATTGAACCCTGGCTGCTGTGTACCCGGCCCGGCCCGGCCTGTGGGGGCGGTCGAGCAGAGAAGAGACGAGACAAAGAGAAGAGTGACGGTTTTGGTAGAGACGATAGTATCACCGGACAGCAAGGGGGATTAAGTACAGGGGAGACGGACCCACTCTGCACTTTATAGAGCCACAGCGAGCTCCAGAGCCACCGGTGTGACGAGCCAGACGAGAAGGCGTCCAACTCCAAGTGCGACAGGCGAACTTGAACGACAGACGAGACAGAGAGGTTGCATACTGCAAGCAGAAGACAGATAGACCCAGGTTCATACCCTGGGTCGCCTGTAAGTACCTGAACACGCAGTATTGCCAACATTGACTACTTCCCTGTCTGAACTGAATTCGTGACGTAGAACAGATGAACTGCCGCACTGTATTTGTGTGTTTCAGTGACGACTAGACCTGGCTCCCTGACTGTCTGCACAACCTCCCCTTTGCTGTATTTGCACATTGCTATCCGGACATTTTAATTGTGATTGATTGTTTTGTTTTGTTGTGGTCAAGATTTTAGTTTAGTTAGTTATATAGGATTGGTTAGGGTTTTAGGCATAGGGCGTTTTAAGTTCATTGTATTTTTCTACTGGCCATTTTAGAGTGCCCTTGTATAAGGTAATAAAGTTTTTTTTTGTAACCCCCCAAAACCCTGTCCTGTATCAGTCTTTCATAGTTTTCCTTAATTTATATGCTCTTTTTAACTGGTTTTAATATCGAACCTGGGTGTCCTTTTTATTGTTTTTAAGAGTTCCCTTTACTCTGTTTTAAACCAAGGGTGGCGTAGATCGGCTACAGTTTTTAAATAAGTTTCACAGTACAAACGCACACTGCACTTTAAAACAGTGCACTTTAATCATACTACTGTGGTTCTTAAATAGTTTCTTGTGACTTAAACGGCCACCCGTCACAAATGCACTACTAGGCCTATTATTCAGTATGTCCACCATTACTTGTGAGCTAAGCTTGTCGCAACTTTTGCACAATATCAGGCATAACTTTTTCCACACATCGTATCCAAAAGGTAAAGGTCTCTCAGATGTTTTATTTTCTAGCGGGTGATACATTTGAACTGACGGGTTGAAACAAGCGTTTAAATCGCATATTTACTCAGCCAGTTACACGTTTTTAAGACCTGGAAGTCTGCTATTGGTTTCCGGCAGGCTTACACTGAAGCGTACCAGAAATATTCGCCCATTGCCGGTGGTACCCGGATGAGTGAAACCTCATCTCGGAGCCACATAGCGGAGGAAGAAGGTCCAGGGAGTCCCCAGCACAATGATATTGTTGATGTTGATGAATTATTGATATAATTATGTTAGTTGTTAATCACCAACAACATTTCCCAATTTCATATAGGATATTCAAAAAATACTTAACCCATCTACAAGCTGCATTGTGAGCTGGTAGATCTGCTATTTTTGAAGAATTAGGAGAAATCGCGAAAGACCAAATGCATAGCAATTTTGGGGTTTGAGAACCATTGCAATAGAGTGAATAGACCATATTCACACGGCGGCCATCTTGCCATTACCCCATTCTGACCTGAGATCAGATTCTAAAAATGTCTTCTACATCCTGACAGTTTTCCATTCTGACCTGAGATCAGATTCTAAAAATGTCTTCTATGTCAGTCGCTCTTCGATTTTTCAAAAATATCAGACCTACAAGCTCGTAGCGTGCCACTCGGTGGCACGTTATGAGCTTGTAGATCTGCTATTTTTAAATAGCTAAAGCATAACATAATGCTAACACCAAAACGGGTTCCCGCCCCAAAATGGGTTAAGTTAATGAAATGCCACCATGCTTTTTCGATGCAAAAGGCCAACATGGCCGCCATGTGAATATGGGCTATACAGTATACGATACAATAAAGCGCTGTTACCTCTATGAAGGAGGGGAGCGTGCTGTCCGTTGGGTTGTGCGTGATGAGGAACCTCATGTTTTTGTGGGACAGCTCCACTGGAGCTGGTCGGATGTTCATGTTTGCCATCGCTAAGGGTGAGCCCATAGCCATTAGCCCCTGCGCACAATATAGAGAAAATATGTAAGTGAGAGTGAGAAGAACCAAAGTAAACATTGCAATGATTTAACGGATACAGTTTTGCATGTGTCTATGAGGTGACAGTACTTCATTAGACACCCTGGAGTTGTTTTTATGTGCAATGGTGTATTAACTTTGTATTTAGGGTTTCTTCCTGGAGGCTGAACCCTTGACAGTCAAACGGGCCAATGAAGTAATAATAGTGACACCACACTATCAGCCCCTCCCCTAACCGGCTAACCCCTCCCCCTTTATCATACAACTACAGCTGTGGGTGTGGCTTTAGTTCAGGTGGATCACCACCCATCACCACCCACCAGGCAAACCAGGCTACTTAATGAACTGGTGGGCGTGTCCACATAAAAGCATGATTTTAACAAATACTGTACACTTTTTGGAAAAAGTACTTCCCCCTTATATTGTAATAATACCTGATGATCATGTTTTAGGGTGGAAAAAATGGTGGCACTCCATCTTTAACGTACCGAGGGCGGCAAACAGCTGATGTTTGCCTACCTATACAGGCGTTTGTCTTTTGCTCAAGGTCTTTTTGTTCTGATATGATAGTCGAGAGCATGCTAGGCATGTGAATCTCAGCACTGAGGCCGATTCAATAAGCATCTCGATGCACTGCCAGCGATACGATACTTTAGCAATACATGGAATCTCCTGGCGATGCGATGCGATTCACCCCTCTTCCCAATACGATGCGATTTGATGGCGATTAAATTCTGGACATTGCGATACGATGCGATTTGATGGCGATTCAACACAATAGAAAGGATTTATATTAAAGCTCTATTAATTTCCCAAAACATGTAAAAATGCATTACATTTAAATTCAAAGCAATTTATTGTTTTACTGTAGGTTAGTATTATTATAGCTCTGCATCTCAAACAACCCAACTTATAGAATTCTGTAAGTAAACAAAGGCTCTGCTCTCTGCTGGTTATTGTGGATTGTTAGATTACTAATCATAGGCTAAAGGCTATAGTATTATTATACCTCAAAGGTCAATTTGAGGTTTTGAGTATGGGTTCAAGAGATTAAAATGTAATAGCCTATCGTTCATCAAAAATGTCACTAACATATAAATAGAAAAGAAACAAATAATTTTGTTTTTTTTACAGATAACACTGGTAGTGCTGTCAAACAAGTCTATGTCTAGTTTAATCTGCAACACAGTTTTATAATATAATAGCCTATTTGGGGTCCCTGCTTGATCTCACTCTCAGCGAAGGGGTCCTTGGCTTGCCATGAAAAACATTGAAGACCCTGGCCTGCATGTATTATTATTAACGTTTTAAATACATATAAGCTCACAACGCGTCTCATCCACGCCCCGCTGTGAGCTTGTGGATCTGCAATTGTAGGCGTGCGACACCATCGTGCTGTAGAATATAAATAAGGCTTCTATCCCAGAGAACGGCAGGGGAAAGCTCAAAGCTGGACCGTGGAAAGTTGTGAAACGGTTGTAAACTACTTTAAACGCAAGCAGTACACCCGGCTGTGTCGTTGTTGTTGTTTTTGTACACGTGTGTGTGTGCAGACTGCAGAAGCTTTCTTTAATTACAAATTGATGATCGCGACGCAGATTCGCATGATTTGCGTCGGAGAATCAGCGAGAACAGCTGAGGAGTGTGGACCAGCACGCAGCGCTACAGTGAAAGTCAACTGATCGACGGACAAAGCTCTTGTTTAATGCGTGGGGCTCACTTCTGTTCGTCGCGGGTGCTCTTTATAGCCTGTTGTCTCACAGTCTCAACGTGTCTACTCTGCACCATCGTAGTCGTACGGTAGCTTCTGTTCACTGACTGCGTGTGCACTGTAGTGTCTGCAACTTCTGCAAGGCGCTGCGAGAGAGACCTTTTTTTCTTCCTTTTCTGGTGGTGCGTTCAACGCGCCTCGGAAACACAGAATACGGTGAAATACAACCGAATACAACATGAAAAAACCGGTGCAACCATGGATTTTACCGACGCAAGCACTCCGCGAACGATGCATCGAGATTTCACCGTCAATTGTATCCGATACACAAAGTGAATGAACCTTACCGATGCACTCGCATCGCGCACGTCTGTATCGATAGGTATCGATTATTTTCCACATGCCTAAGTGCACATCCGTTTTTGACCAATTATTTGTTTTTTAATTATTATTTTGTGTTTAATAAACAGAACAGCTCTACAGTTTTTAAACTGGGCTTTGTGATGAAAGAACCTATCCTATCTCTCAAGACTGTCAGCACCACTGCCTTGGCTTAAACATGTAGACAGCGTTGTTGTTAGTAGGAATAAACACAGAAGCACCATATTGGAAGTGGACTAAGAAAGGGGAGGAGCCAAACCAAGTTCCTGTTTTACACAAAAAAGTGTAAAGTGCCTTTTTTTTACCGAAATGATTTTGCACTTTACACTGACTCATACACATGTTGTTAAATTGCTGCAAGCAATCTCCCCGCATTAGATCGTTAATACTACGGCCATGTTGAACTGTAATGTCAGATGTATAGTCACATGTCAGAACTTCTATTTGTGGACATAGGCCCCACTTCACTTCCAGTTCCAAAATGTTTTGCCATAAATTAGTTCTGCCCACTGAGTTCCTTTGTGGCATGTTGCGGCTCTAGCTCACCTTACAGTGTTGGTGACTAGCGGGGTGCACTGTGGCGGTGTCTGTCTGTCTCACAGTGCAGCCTGTCAGCCGACTCCCCCCCAGAAGTCTTGTCCTGATTAAGGAAACGTCCTGGTCAGGTGACCGTTGTTTTTCCTGGCGATATATATTATATATCTGACCAGTTCTGTTGTCCTGGCTGCGCGTTGCTCTTTGGAATATGGCGTTTATCCCATTAGTTGACCTCAAGCCTTTAGAAGTCCATGCAGCGGGGATGTCGTGTGTGTGTTGCTTTTCCCCCCCTCGTTACTTCTCCTTTAGTCTTTCTGTATTCTCAGCTTTCCCGCTGTCTCTCTCCTGTTTGTGTCTCTCTCTCTCCTCAGTAAACGTCGTCCAGTTGACTACTAGGCTCTACCGGGTTACCCCATGAGCTGTCTTGTTGGCCGAAGGGCAAAGGAGGAAGGGGTGTTTTCGGGGTTCAAGGCCCGGCCGGGCGGGCTGCAGGTTGGCGCCTCATCCCAGAGGGGGGGGAGATGTCTAAATGTGTTGGGCGTGGCAGTAGTCGCCGCTCCGCCGGACAAACTCCATCAACCAGCAGTTCTGATGGAGCAAAACAGAGGAGAGAGAGAGAGGGTTAATAAACATTCACTGTTAATAAACATTCACAATCTATTAACCCATTCTGACCTGAGATCAGATTCATACGAGGTTTCCACTGGACACACACTGGCCTGATCAACCCATTCTGACCTGAGATCGATTTTTCTAAAATAGCAGACCTACAAGCTCATAGCGCGCCACTCGGTGGTAGTTAAAGCACGACATGATGCTAACACCAAAATGGGTTCCCGTTCAGAATGGGCATTCACTGTTAATAAACATTCACAATCTATTAAAGATACGGAGTGCTGTGATTTTTGTATATATATTTTTCTTACAGTTTTTCATGTGTTTATGAGGCGACAGTACTTCATTATACCCCTTGGTGTGGTTGTTATGTCATGCTTATATTATGAGGTGACGGTACTTCATTAGGCCCTGTGGTGTGGTTGTTTATGTGCAACGATGTCTTCCCTTTGTATTTTGGGTTTCTTCCTGGAGGCTGAGACCTTGACAGTCAAACGTGCCATCGCAAACAAAACAGCGATGTGTTGACATCACGACATCACCCCCCCCCCCCCCCCCCTAACCCCTCCCTCTTTATCATACAACAACAGCTGCAGTGGGTGTGGCTTCAGTTCAGGTGAACCACCCATCACCACCCCACCAGGCAAACCAGGCATACTTAATGAACTGGTGGTGGGCGTGTCCACATAAAAATGTGGTTTATCGTTTCTGCTTGAAAGAGCCCAGATGCAGGCATGCAGGAGGAGGGTACTGGTGAACTCAATACTGCCGCAATCTGGTGGAGTCAGGTTAAGACTGGTTCCACGTATTCCAGGAAACACAAACAAACCTAGGGCTACAGTGTCACAACACAACAACTATGATGTAACTATAGACTTCTGACCTACGCAACATAATGTCACACAGCATTATATGGAAGCAGTGTGACCCCAAGTCCCAACACCTACAGGGTGCCTATAGGGCGGCTTCTCAAAGTGTGTGCCGACGTGGGGTGGCACGCTAGGGTGCCTTGACTCCTTGAGTACAGGATTGCCTCAGAATACTTAGATAATATTTGGAGTTTTATCAATGTCACACTTCAGTGTGCGACAAACTCGACAAGCCAGTCATTTATGGCCTGATCGTACCTGGAAGTTATATATGCGGAGACGCCTTCTACAGCCCATACATCCAAACAGTACAAAAAGTCCTATCTGATTGTATTAAACAAAGTTAAACTCACAGACATTGCATCTGTATGGAAAGCTTCAATTATCCCAGCTAACTGCAAAGTGTTATCCACCAATATGTTATGAGCTACTTTCTGTCAAGAAAGTGTCAAAGTTTGGAAGCGCTTGTTTTCAATGACGGAGCATCCTGCTGCCTCATGCATTATGTGACATTTAGAAACAGGTGCGGCACGCGGGACCGACGAGTGATTTCCAGCGAGCGCTTCCAAACTCCACCGTGCTCCATGCTGCTCAATGTGTTGCCACTCAGTCTATATGAGGGGGCGTGTCCCACTCAGTCTAGATGAGGGGGGCGTGTCCTGGTGGAAAAGTCACACATGTGCATACTCTCTGGAACGCAGGCGATGGTTAATATATAGGTCTGAGCGTTGCGGCCTGCAACAAATATTCCATGTGAGCACTAGTCTGCACATTATGCAAAACACTCCTCACACTGGTGTGATTTTTAATTTCAAGGACCCCCATAACTTTAAAGAGTTTAAGACCTGTCCTGTAAGCATCCATTTGGAATCCCTTCAAGGACCCCTGAGGGTCACTGGACCACACTTTGAGAACCACTGTTATAACCCAGATAGACACGTGACATTTGAAGTGACGACACAAAAGCACGAGCGGACGAACTGGAACTGGAACACTCTCCAATGATGGCTAGAATTAGTGTCCTAAATTAGTGGCACTAAAATGTTTTTCTGTTTACTGGTAAGCCTGCGTTTAGGAAAAGGCATAGGCTGAAGCTCAAAGCTTATTAATGCCTATCCTTTGTACATGTCATATTTTCTCTAACATATTCTAAACTCACATAATGAATGATCCCCCTATATAATTATAAACATTTTACCTTTACATTCCTTCCATTGTTCGTTAAAACACTCAACATTATTCAGTATTTGTCTTTGAAAATTCATTCTTATACCTCCAATCACAGTATTATTTACCTACATATATCACACATACATGAATGCATGCATGTGTGTAACGTGTATGTAACATGTAATATATATAACACTAAGACACTACAGATGACTAAAATATGACTCAAACTACATGGAATTCTATTTAAAAGGCTGTGACTAAAACAAAAACAAAATGTGCTGTCAGAATCCACACGGACAGGTATAGCATCCTTGTCTAGAACACGTGCTGAGAACACTCAGACAACCTGAGAAAGCTCGGGTAATCTGTGTAATCCCTACTACTCAGCTTTGAACATGCGCGCACACACGCACACGCACACACACACAAACGCACACATGCACGACGTACGTACGTACGCACACACACACACACACACACACACACACACACACACACACACACACACACACGTAACTACAGTAGTCCATCCATCCATCTTCAACCGCTTATCCGTAGTCGGGTCGCGGGGGCAACAGCTCGACCAGAGAGCTCCAGACTTCCCTCTCCAGGGTAAACATTAGTGACTTCCTCCTGGGCGATCCCGAGACGTTCCAAGGCCAGTGAGTCGATGTGTTTCCTCCAACTGCGCCTTGGTCTGCCCTGGGGGTCTCCTCCCAGTGGGACGTGCCTCGAGGACCGCCCTAGTTAGACGCCCGAGAGGCATCCTAACCAGATGCCCAAACCACCTAAACTTTTTTTTTAAGTTTGGAAAATCTTTGAAGATTTGAGAATATTTTGCTTCAAATGACACCATGCAGTGAAAGTGGTTAAATGGTATTAAATGACAAGTTGCAGCTATATATACTGTATATTATAGCTACTGCTATTCTTCTTCTATTCATCTGTTGTCAACAAATGTTTCACTAAAAAAGCAATCATTGCTTTAGAAATGTTGTTCCATATACCCTTGTCTCCCCATCTCGATCTCCAGGTCTTTAATTAATAAGCAATTTCTTCCAACCAGGATAGAGTACCCATTTATCAGTTTCAATTTGATAGAGTCCAATTGTGTCTGCTCACTTCTTGTATGGATTCTCTCTCCTGGTTGGATAAAAAGCGACCGAGAGACCCTGTTACTGAACACTTATAGAATATAGAGCTATAACACTTATTTGAAAAAAATGTAATAAAATAAAAAATCACTTTACTGCACCTTATGTGGCTGTACATCAATATCAATAGACCAGTGTCGAGAGACTATAGGGTTTAGATGAACAACATGGTCAGAGAAATGACACCGTAAAGCGTTCCTCATTCCATCAGTTCCTCATTTCATGGAGGAACTTGAATCCAAAGCCAAAGTTGTCAGTTCAAAATGTTATGTTAGCCAATTTTGATGCTCTCGTGTCCAGATGCAACTGTAAGTTGAGTGAGAGACGTGATCTTTTGTCACACAACAACAACAACAGATAAGTGGACAATTTGCATGGAATTAGAATGATAATGATAAGAGAATACGTACTACTGCATCAAGATAAAGACTTAAAACTGTAAAACAGCCAAAGCCATGCAAGTGGTGGCATCATAAATGTTATTTGCTCACACTGGCAGGCCAGATCTGAGATATTTGTTCAAGTCTGAACAGCAAAACAAAATCCTCTTTACCATTATACCATTTGAATGCTACAACATGCACTGAATGGGACATAAAATCAATCGGATTTGAGCCACGTTCCTCCTATAGGTCAGGAGGTCGTCTGGACACTTAAATGCAAAGTATTAGGAAAGATCATACTGCGATCTTGAAAAACAGGTTTGAGCTTGCTCTGGATGACCCCTCGCTGTGTCCTGACCCCTCGAGTGTTCCAGGGTGCCGTACCCGACCTCAGCTCAGTGTCCAGCAACGTTGATAGCCGTGCAACTCAACACCTTGACTGTCATTCCTGCAACTCTCAACTCTCAAACGTCTCTCGCGTCCCCGTCCCCGTGCCCCCCCACCCCTCTTACCTCAGGGGACAACTTGATTCCTTAAAAAAACGACGGAATCCACAACTGTTGTTGACACCAATTAAGTCTCTGCATGCAGAAGTATATAACGTGCGTAGGTGGGCAGCCACGCACGCCGGCGAATGCTTTTCAGCTGCTGCCGTACAGCCACGCTCTCTCTCTCTCTCTCTCTCTCTCTCTCTGTACGACGGACGCGCTAACTGTTGTACACTGGCTGTTCCCAGAAGACACGGTACCTACAGTACAGATGTATTTATAGCTGCTATCTATATTAGCAGCTGATGCTCTGTTACATCAAAGTATAAGTGCAGCAGAGTCACCACCAGCTTCCATGCACACAGCCCTCTCTCTCTCTCTCTCTCTCTCTCTCTACTCCAGAACTGTGACACTGCTGTGTGTGTGTGTGTGTGTGTGTGTGTGTGTGTGTGTGTGTGTGTGTGTGTGCGTGTGTGTGTGTGTGTGTGTGTGTGTGTGTGTGTGTGTCACACTCTGCCCATGCAGTGACCTACCTACCAGGCTGACCCGCTATCCCTCCTTTCAACCGTTAGCTTTTTTCTTTTTTAAACGGAATCCTATTGCGACTGCTATACTGTAGTTAATAGTAATACTGTACTACATAGTTTCTGAAATATCCGGTACGGGGCCAAACCAGGGGTCCAAATGCATCCGTATATGGGTCTGTAACTCTCATAAAAGGACAAGTGGAAGTGGAACCTTGTTTCTTTGGGAACCTGTTCGGTTCCATTTGGACCCCTGATGGTCCCCAGAGTCATGTGCTGTATAGTAGGCTAGTATAATTACAGTCCAAAGTCCAAAAACAGATCCTCATGAAAGCACCAGCTTTTGTTTTTCTTCTGGGTGTTCAGTCCGTTCTCCGCTGTGTGAAGTCTGAGTCTGACCCGAATTCACCAGCCTCTTTAAGTCTTGTCTGCCTCTACACAATCTGTTCCACCTGCCATTTCCCCGGCCCCCCCCCCGGTCTCTAGCTATAGGCCTACGTATTAAACCGAGAAACACCTCCCCTG